>NW_027195915.1:17500-123122 GCF_038502225.1 Cherax quadricarinatus | reverse complement strand
ATTTCCTTGTTCTAGACGGGTTTCCTTCTCATATTTCATTGTTCTGGACGGGTTTTCCTGTCATATTTCATCGTTCTGGACGGGTTTCCCTTTCATATATCATTGCTCTGGACGGGTTTCCCTGTCATATATCATGGTTCTGGACGGGTTTCCTTCTCATTTTTCATTGTTCTGGACGGGTTTCCCTTTCTTATTTCAATGTTCTGGACCGGTTTCCCTGTCATGTTTCATTGTTCTGGACGGTTTCCCTTTCATATCGCATGGTTCTGGACCGGTTTCCCTGTCATATTTCATTGTCATGGACGGGTTTCCCTGTCATGTTTCATAGTCATGGACGGGTTTCCCTGTAATATTTCATTGTTTTGGACGGATTTCCTTGTCATATTTCATTGTTCTGGACGGTTTTCCCTGTCATATTTCATTGTTCTTGACGAGTTTCCTTCTCATATTTCATTGTTCTGGACGGATTTCCCTCTCATATTTCATTGTTCTGGACGGATTTGCCTGTCATATTTCATTGTTCTTGTCGAGTTTCGTTCTCATATTTCATTGTTCTTTATGGGTTTCGTTCTCATATTTCATTGTTCCTTACGGGTTTCCTTCTCATATTTCCTTTTTCTGGATGGGTTTCCTTCTCATATTTAATTTTTATGGACGGGTTTCCTTCTCATATTTCATTGTTCTGGACGGGTCTCCCTGTCATATTTCATTGTTCTGGACGGGATCCCTGTCATGTTTCATTGTTCTGGACGGGTTTCCTTCTCATATTTCATTGATCTGGACGGTTTTCCCTGTCATATTTCATTGTTCTGGACGGGTTTTTCTGTCATATCTCATTGTTTTTGTGACGAGTATCCTTCTCATATTTCATTGTTCTGGACGGTTTTCCTTCTCATATTTCATTCTTCTGGACGGGTTTCCCTGTCATATTTCATTTTCTGGACGGGTTTCGCTTTCATACATCATTGTTCTGGACTGGTTTCCTTCTCTTATTTCATGTTATGGACGGGTTTCCCTCTCATATTTCATTGTTCTTGACGGGTTTCCTTCTCATATTTCGTTGTTCTGGACGGGTTTCCTTGTCATATTTCATTGTTCTGGACGGGTTTCACTCTTATTTCATTGTTCTGGACTGGTTTCCCTGTTACATTTCATTGTGGTTCCAGGAGTTCACCAGGTGAACTCCTGGAACCACGAACCTGGGGGGGGGGTGCAAGGTTGGGGTGTGGGGGTAGTTGGGAAGGGGGAGCACCTGGTCTTCGCACAGGTGAACTCCTGGAACCACGGACCCGGGGGGGGCAAGGCTGTGGTGTGGGGGTAGTGGGGAAGGGGGAGCACCTGGCGTCACACAGGTGGACTCCTGGAACCACGGACCCGGGGGGGGAGTGCAAGGTTGGGGTGTGGGGGAAGTGAGGAAGGGGGAGCACCTGGCCTTCGCACAGGTGAACTCCTGGAACCACGGACCCGGAGGGGGGTGCAAGGTTGGGGTGTGGGGGAAGTGGGGAAGGGTGAGCACCTGGCCTTCGCACAGGTGAACTCCTGGAACCACGGACCCGGAGGGGGTGTGTGCAAGGTTGGGGTGTGTGGGAAGTGGGGAAGGGGGAGCACGTGGCGTCACGCAGGTGGACTCCTGGAACCACGGACCCGGGGGGGGGAGTGCAAGGTTGGGGTGTAGGGGAAGTGGGGAAGGGGGAGCACCTGGCCTTCGCACAGGTGAACTCCTGGAACCACGGACCCGGGGGGGGGGGGTGCAAGGTTGGGGTGTGGGGGTAGTGGGGAAGGGGGAGCACCTGGCCTTCGCACAGGTGAACTCCTGGAACCACGGACCAGGGGGGGTGTGCAAGGTTGGGGTGTGGGGGTAGTGGGGAAGGGGGAGCACCTGGCCTTCGCACAGGTGAACTCCTGGAACCACGGACCCGGGGGGGGTGTGTGCAAGGTTGGGGTGTGGGGGTAGTGGGGAAGGGGGAGCACCTGGCGTCACACAGGTGGACTCCTGGAACCACGGACCCGGGGGGGAGTGCAAGGAAAGGGTGTGGGGGAACTGGGGAAGGGGGAGCACCTGGCCTTCGCACAGGTGAACTCCTGGAACCACGGACCCGGGGGGGGTGTGTGCAAGGTTGGGGTGTGGGGGTAGTGGGGAAGGGGGACCACCTGGCGTCACACAGGTAGACTCCTGGAACCACGGACCCGGGGGGATGAGTGCAAGGTTGGGGTGTGGGGGAAGTGGGGAAGGGGGGGCACCTGGCCTTCGCACAGGTGAACTCCTGGAACCACGGACCCGGGGGGGGTGCAAGGTTGGGGTGTGGGGGAAGTGGGTAAGGGGGAGCACCTGGCCTTCGCACAGGTGAACTCCTGGAACCACGGACCCGGGGGGGGTGCAAGGTTGGGGTGTGGGGGAAGTGGGTAAGGGGGAGCACCTGGCCTTCGCACAGGTGAACTCCTGGAACCACGGACCCGGGGGGGTGGGTGTACAAGGTTGGGGTGTGGAGGTAGTGGGGAAGGGGGAGCACCTGGCGCCACAAAGGTGGACTCCTGGAACCACGGACCCGGGGGGGGAGTGCAAGGTTGGGGTGTGGGAGAAAAGGGGAAGGGGGAGCACCTGGCCTTCGCACAGGTTAACTCCTGGAACCACGGACCCGGGGGGGGTGCAAGGTTGGGGTGTGGGGGTAGTGGGGAAGGGGGAGCACCTGGCCTTCGCACAGGTGAACTCCTGGAACCACGGACCCGGGGGGGGTGCAAGGTTGGGGTGTGGGGGATGTGGGGACGGGGGAGCACCTGGCCTTCGCACAGGTGAACTCCTGGAACCACGGACCCGGGGGGGGTGTGTGCAAGGTTGGGGTGTGGGGGTAGTGGGGAAGGGGGAGCACCTGGCGTCACACAGGTGGACTCCTGGAACCACGGACCCGGGGGGGGTGCAAGGTTGGGGTGTGGGGGAAGTGGGGAAGGGGGAGCACCTGGCCTTCACACAGGTGGACTCCTGGAACCAGGGACCCGGAGGGGAGGTGTGCAAGTTTGGGGTGTGGGGGAAGTGGGGAAGGGGGAGCACCTGGCCTTCACACAGGTGGACTCCTGGAACCACGGACCCGGGGGGGGTGCAAGGTTGGGGTGTGGGGGTAGTGGGGAAGGGGGAGCACCTGGCCTTCACACAGGTGGACTCCTGGAAACACGGACCCGGGGGGGTGCAAGGTTGGGGTGTTGGGGTAGTGGGGAAGGGGGAGCACCTGGCCTTCACACAGGTGGACTCCTGGAACTACGGACCCCTGGGAGGGGGAAGTGTGAGGGGACAAGGTTGGGGTGTGAGGGTAGTGGGGAAGGGTGAGCACCTGGCCTTGAGGGGACACACAGGTGGACTCCTGGAAACACGGACCTGGGGGGGTGCGAAAAAGGACACTCACTGGGGTCGAGGCAGGGGGAAAGTGGGGAAGGGAGGAAGACTGAGGGGACACAGGCCTTCTGGACACGCGGACCTGGGACTCCGAAAAAGGACACTCACTGGTTGTCGAGGCAGACCCTGGGGAAGTGGGGAAGGGAGGATGCCTGAGGGGACACAGGCGGACTCCTGGACACGCGGACCTGGGAGAGACGAGAATGTAATAATTATAATGGTAAAGTGTGTGTCAGCATTATGATCAGTGAAGTGATGGTAAAGTGTGTGTCAGCATTATGATCGGTGAAGTGATGGTAAAGTGTGAGTCAGCATTATGATCGGTGAAGTGATGGTAAAGTGTGAGTCAGAATTATGATCGGTGAAGTGATGGTAAAGTGTGTGTCAGCATTATGATCGGTGAAGTGATGGTAAAGTGTGTGTCAGAATTATGATCAGTGAAGTGATGGTAAAGTGTGTGTCAGCATTATGATCGGTGAAGTGATGGTAAAGTGTGAGTCAGAATTATGATCGGTGAAGTGATGGTAAAGTGTGTGTCAGAATTATGATCAGTGAAGTGATGGTAAAGTGTGTGTCAGCATTATGATCAGTGAAGTGATGGTAAAGTGTGTGTCAGAATTATGATCAGTGAAGTGATGGTAAAGTGTGAGTCAGAATTATGATCAGTGAAGTGATGGTAAAGTGTGTGAGTCAGAATTATGATCAGTGAAGTGATGGTAAAGTGTGTGTCAGCATCAGAATTATCAGAATCGGTGAAGTGAAGTGATCAGAATTATGTCAGTGAAGTGTGAGTCAGAATTATGATCAGTGAAGTGATGGTAAAGTGTGTGTCAGAATTATGATCAGTGAAGTGATGGTAAAGTGTGAGTCAGAATTATGATCAGTGAAGTGATGGTAAAGTGTGTGTCAGAATTATGATCAGTGAAGTGATGGTAAAGTGTGAGTCAGAATTATGATCAGTGAAGTGATGGTAAAGTGTGAGTCAGAATTATGATCAGTGAAGTGATGGTAAAGTGTGAGTCAGAATTATGATCAGTGAAGTGATGGTAAAGACAAAATATGCGCAGCACAACTTATCATCAGCCGTCTCTTACCACAACTCACTACCAACCATCCACTACCAACCATCCATTACCATCCATCCATTACCATCCATCCATTACCAAATATCCACTACCAACCATCCACTACCAACCATCCACCAGCAACCATCCACTAGCATCCATCCACTAGCAACCATCCACTAGCAACCATCCACTACCAACCATCCACTACCAACCATCCACTACCAACCATCCACTACCAACCATCCACCACCAACCATCCACCACAACCATCCACTACCAATCATCCACTACCAACCATCCAATACCCTCCATCCACTACCAAACATCCAAATATTCAAATGTCAGGTACCATACTGCTGGAAAAACGTTTTTGCATTTCTTTGCCCTAAGGAAAAATATCGTTCAATTAATATGTGGAACTTTGCGACACACAATTACATCAAGAACAACTGCAAGATGACAACTTTCTTGGTTCCGTCGGTCTCCCAGCACAACACCGCAACTCACTCGCAGGTTCTTGGTTCCGTCGGTCTCCCAGCACAACACCGCAACTCACTCGCAGGTTCTTGGTTCCGTCGGTCTCCCAGCACAACACCGCAACTCACTCGCAGGTACTTGGTTCCGTCGGTCTCCCAGCACAACACCGCAACTCACTCGCAGGTACTTGGTTCCGTCGGTCTCCCAGCACAACACCGCAACTCACTCGCAGGTACTTGGTTCCGTCGGTCTCCCAGCACAACACCGCAACTCACTCGCAGGTTCTTGGTTCCGTCGGTCTCCCAGCACAACACCGCAACTCACTCGCAGGTTCTTGGTTCCGTCGGTCTCCCAGCACAACACCGCAACTCACTCGCAGGTTCTTGGTTCCGTCGGTCTCCCAGCACAACACCGCAACTCACTCGCAGGTCACTCGCAGGTACTTGGTTCCGTCGGTCTCCCAGCACAACACCGCAACTCACTCGCAGGTCTTGGTTCTCGGTCTCCCACTTGGTTCCGTCGGTCTCCCAGCACAACACCGCAACTCACTCGCAGGTACTTGGTTCCATCGGTCTCCCAGCACAACACCGCAACTCACTCGCAGGTTCTTGGTTCCGTCGGTCTCCCAGCACAACACCGCAACTCACTCGCAGGTACTTGGTTCCGTCGGTCTCCCAGCACAACACCGCAACTCACTCGCAGGTTCTTGGTTCCGTCGGTCTCCCAGCACAACACCGCAACTCACTCGCAGGTACTTGGTTCCGTCGGTCTCCCAGCACAACACCGCAACTCACTCGCAGGTTCTTGGTTCCGTCGGTCTCCCAGCACAACACCGCAACTCACTCGCAGGTTCTTGGTTCCGTCGGTCTCCCAGCACAACACCGCAACTCACTCGCAGGTTCTTGGTTCCGTCGGTCTCCCAGCACAACACCGCAACTCACTCGCAGGTACTCAACGTTTGTGTTTTAGGAAGAATGATCTTGCAGTTCTTGCACATTATGATTCTTGTCAAATTATTATTGTCAAAGAAAGCGCTAAACCGACAAGGGGCATGCAGCGCTGACTTCTTGTCGCCAATTAAGGAAGATATCTGGCATCCTTTTAATGTTTTACGGAAAAATTAAACTAATTGTTGAACTGAGAGAGATTTGGATATGACAGGTGAAGTCCAGAGTCTCCACTTATATAACAATCCCAGCACAAGTTCAGTAGAAAGACAATTATTCAGCAAGAACTGTGTTATCTAGTCTTACCCATTTTTGCTGACCAGAAAGATAAAAGATCTCATAGTTTCTTGAAACAGGTTTGCAACCATCATTTTTGCCAGTCTAAATTATTTTAAACTCAAGATACACTCAGTATTCTGCAGTGAACTTTTATGTAAAATTACTTTTAATGATAAAACAGCTGAAATCAAAGACCCGAGACTAGGTGGGAAATGACACACTGGAGACCTGTCCACTTGACCATGAACACAGATAATCATACACTCTTCCAGTTAATGCAGTCTTCCCATTACTAGGCAAGCATAAAATCAGCACTAGTATAATAGTAATTTATTCTATTCATTTTACTTTTATCACATTTCAATCCAATAGTTATCAGTTTTATTCATGTTCATCGAACTTCGAGGAATAAATTTGTATATTTACCCTGCCACATCAAGTACCCAGTCAAAACAAAATGCAGTTAAAGGTATTCATTACAATGAAGCGGCCTGTTAGCTCTGCAAGCTGCTCCACTACACCAGAATTGTTTGCAGTGTCTTTTATGGCCATAATAAGTGAACCTATCAAACATTACCATTGTGTAGGCTAGTGTCGCTAGTCTTGCATGCTATTACGTTTTTTTGAAGAAAATTGCCATTTGTGACCCGCGAGCCTCATGCCCAAATAAGTCAACATTTTGAGGTTGACCACCCTTCTCTTAAAAGCTAAAACGGGAGTTCCTAAACTCAGGGTCGCATCCCGAATTTGGGTTGCGAGAACATTCTCTGACGTAATACCGTAAATCTGATGAATAAGAAGCGTGTGTAACACTTGTGACTCTGAAGATTCCATGATGTTGTAATGTACATTAGCCTGATGTTATACCATTGATCTAATGGAAATATCAAGACCATGGAATCCTAGAAGAGACACAGGTGTTGTACAAGAGTGCCATCTGCTGGGTGCTGGAGAGTCAACTTCCAAATTGAAAAACAGTAAATTTAAAAAAAAAAAAAAAATACAAGAAGGAATCTACAGCGTGACGAGATGATGAACAGATTCGTGACCAGCGCCGCCGAAGTGATAAATACGATTAAGTACCGTTTACGTCACCAGGCGAATGTGATCTGCAAATTTTTGCGACGTGGACACGAGGAGCTTGTGAAGCAGTGTTGTAAACTGACTCCCAGGAGGGAATGACTTCATGTTCTCCCTGACAAAGGCAAGGACATGGGGTCTTCTGTGTCCTCCCTGACAAAGGCAACGACATGGGGTCTTCCGTGTCCTCCCCGAGAAAGGCAACGACATGGGGTCTTCTATGTCCTCCCTGACAAAGGCAACGACATGGGGTCTTCCGTGTCCTCCCCGAGAAAGGCAACGACATGGGGTCTTCTATGTCCTCCCTGAGAAAGACAAGGACATGGGGTCTTCCGTGTCCTCCATGAGAAAAGCAAGGACATGGGGTCTTCCATGTCTTCCATGAGAAAGGCAAAGACATGGGGTCTTCCGTGTCCTTCCTGACAAAGGCAAGGACATGGGGTCTTCCGTGTCCTTCCAGACAAAGGCATGGACATGGGGTCTTCCATGTCCTTCCTGACAAAGGCAACGACATGGGGTCTTCCATGTCCTGCCTGACAAAGGCAAAGAAATGGGGTCTTCCATGTCCTTCCTGACAAAGGCAAGGACATGGGGTCTTCCATGTCCTACCTGAGAAAGGCAAGGACATGTGGTCTTCCGTGTCCTCCCTGAGAAAAGCAAGGATATGGGATCTTCCGTGTCCTCCCTGAGAAAAGCAAGGACATGGGGTCTTCCATGTCCTCCCTGAGAAATGCAAGGACATGGGGTCTTCCGTGTCCTCCCTGAGAAAGACAAGGACATTGGGTTTTCCGTGTCCTTCCTGACAATGGCAAGGACATGGGGTCTTCCATATCCTTCCTAAGAAAGGCAAGGAAATGGGGTCTTCCGTGTCCTTCCTAAGAAAGGCAAGGACATGGGGTCTTCCGTGTCCTCCCTGACAAAGGCAAGGACATGGGGTCTTCCGTGTCCTCCCTGACAAAGGCAAGGACATGGGGTCTTCCGTGTCCTCCCTGAGAAAGGCAAGGACATGGGGTCTTCCGTGTCCTCCCTGACAAAGACAAGGGCATGGGGTCTTCCATGTCCTCCCTGAGAAAGGCAAGGACATGGGGTCTTCCGTGTCCTCCCTGACATGGGGTCTTCCGTGTCCTCCCTGACAAAGACAAGGTCTTCCATGTCCTCCCTGAGAAAGGCAAGGACATGGGGTCTTCCGTGTCCTCCCTGACAAAGACAAGGGCATGGGGTCTTCTGTGTCCTCCCTAACAAAGGCAAGAACATGGGGTCTTCCTTTCCCTCCTTAATAAAGATAAGGACCTGAGGTCTTCCATATCCTCTCTGGCAATGAACAAGACATCCCAGGTCCACATCCACTGTTAGGGAAAGTAGAGAATTTTGCTGACCTCTTAGCGAGGGAGGAAGCGGAGCTCTTTGTAATGAAGGGTTATGCAAACTATTCTATTTTATCCTCATTGCAAATATTCGTATTTCGCGCTACACTTCAACTTATTCTCCTCAGCGGAACAATAGCTGTGTCTGCTGCAACTTTTGTAAAACATCTACTTACCTTCTGATGTATCAACTGTCCCTCGACGACGTGTCAGTTGTCACTTACCTGCAAGGTAAACAAAGACTTATTATTAATGCACAAGTTCCACTCCCATGTATACTTCTCAGCTGGCACCGTCAGTCCGCAATCATACCTTGAACTTCAACCTTCATTCCCAGTTATAGCTTTCTTCCTTTCAGAAAGTATCCTGAGTTATCCCTTCACTCACACCTTCAGTATCCCAAGTTATACACTTCATCCACACATTCAGGAAGTATCCCAAGTTATACCTGTCATAGACAACCTCAGAAAAAATCTGAAATATTCCCTTGACCCACAAATTGAAGAATTGAAACTTATAACTTTTATCTAAAACGTCAGGAAGAATCCCAAGTTATACCATAGTTGCCTAGATTTTATTATATAATTTATTAATGTACAAATGGTAGTACAATGGCGGTATCAACAGGGAAAAATTGGACTCTGGTACCTAACCTATATCAGCCAAACTGGCACAGTGCCTGGTAAGTGGAAAATGGAAAATGTAATACCTATTTACAAGGCAGGTAACAGGTCCTTGGCTTCGAACTATAGACCAATAAGAATTAACTCCATAGTGGGAAAATTTCTGGAATCAATAATTGCCGAAGTAATTAATAGCCATCTTGATAGGCACAGATTGATTAATGAATCTCAACACGGTTTTACTAAGGGGCGTTCCTGTCTTGCGAATTTACTAACTTTTTTCACTAAGGTGTTTGAGAAGGTAGATCATGGTAATGAATATGATATTGTGTATGTGGACTTCAGTAAGGCTTTCGATAGAGTTCCACATCAGAGACTATTGAGGAAACTTAAGGCACACGGAATAGGAGTAATTTTTTCCTGGGTAGAGGCGTGGTTGACAAATAGGCAGCAGAGAGTTTGCATAAATGGGGAGAAATCAGAATGGGGGCACGTCACAAGCGGTGTTCGTCAGGGGTCAGTGTTGGGACCGTTGTTGTTCACAATTTACATAAACGACATAGATGAGGGAATCAATAGCGACATAAGCAAATTTGCTGATGACACCAAAATAGGCCGTACAATTCATTCTAATCAGGACACTAGAGCACTCCAGGATGATTTGAATAGATTGATGCAGTGGACGGAGAAGTGGCAGATGCAGTTTAATATAGACAAATGCAAAGTTCTAAATGTTGGACAGGAAAATAACCCTGCCACATATAAACTAAATAATGTATAATACTAATGATTGCGAGAAGGATTTAGGAGTTCTGGTTAGCAGTAATCTAAAACCAAGACAACAGTGCATTAGTGTTCGCAATAAAGCTAACGGAATTCTTGGCTTCATATCTAGAAGTATAAATAATAGAAGTCCTCAGGTTGTTCTTCAACTCTATATATCCTTGGTTAGGCCTATTTTAGACTATGCTGCTCAGCTCTGGTCACCATATTACAGAATGGACATAAATGCTCTGGAAAACGTACAGAGGAGAATGACAAAGATGATCCCATACATCAGAAATCTTCCCTATGAGGATAAATGAGGGCCCTAAATCTGCACTCTCTCGAAAGGCGTAGAATTAGGGGGGATATGATCGAGGTGTATAAATGGAAAACAGGAATAAATAAAGGGGATGTAAATAGCGTGCTGAAAATTTCCAGCCAAGACAGGACTCGCAGCAATGGTTTCAAGTTGGAAAAATTCAGATTCAGGAAGGATATAGGAAAGCACTGGTTTGGTAATAGAGTTGTGGATGAGTGGAACAAACTCCCGAGTACAGTTATTGAGGCTAAAACGTTGTGTAGTTTTAAAAATAGGTTAGATAAATACATGAGTGGGTGTGGGTGGGTGTGAGTTGGGCCTGACTAGCTTGTGCTGCTGGGTCTGGTGCCGTGCTCCATCCTTGAGTGGAGCCCAATGACCCACCAGACTGGGTGGGTCATTGGGCTAATCCGGGGGGAAGGGGACATGGACGTGCTCCGCATGGGTCAGTAGGCCTGTTGCGGTGTTCCTTCTTTCTTATGTTCAAATTATATAACTCTTTTTCTAATATATTTTTGGCTAGCTTGGGTTTGATTACATTTGGTTTGTAGACCAAAAATATCATTTTGTGTCATAGGCCGGAAATAAATACCTCAATTGCACAAGTCAGTGTTTGAAAATTTACATAAAAATTAAATTTATACAACAGTTTGTCATGTAAATAATTCTCAGGATGTAGTGGAGCTGATATTCATATTGCCTTCACATACTAAAATGAAATTCACCTTTCTATGATTGTAGATGGAAGGTGGTGCTGGGGCCCAGGTGGTGCTGGGGCCCAGGTGGTGCTGGGGCCCAGGTGGTGCTGAGGCCCAGGTGGTGCTGGGGCCCAGGTAGTGCTGGGGCCCAGGTGGTCCCAGGTGGTGCTGGGGCCCAGGTGGTGCTGGGGCCCACTGGGGCCCAGGTGGTGATGGGGGCCAGGTGGTCCTTGGACCCAGGTGGTGCTAGGGCCCAGGTGGTCCTTGGACCCAGGTGGTGCTGGGGCCCAGGTGGTCCTTGAACCCAGGTGGTGCTAGGGCCCAGGTGGTCCTTGGACCCAGGTGGTGCTGGGGCCCAGGTGGTGCTTGGACCCAGGTGGTGCTGGGACCCAGACGGTGCTGGGGCCCAGGTGGTGCTGAGGCTTGGACCCAGGTGGTGCCCCAGGTTGGACCCAGGTGGTGCTGGGGCCCAGGTGGTCCTTGGACCCAGGTGGTGCTGGGGCCCAGGTGGTGCTGGGACCCAGGTGGTCCAGGTGGTGCTGGGGCCCAGGTGGTCCAGGTGGTGCTGGGACCCAGGTGGTCCAGGTGGTGCTGGGACCCAGGTGGTCCAGGTGGTGCTGGGGCCCAGGTGGTGCTGGTGCTGGGGCCCAGGTGGTCCCAGGTGGTGCTGGGGGTGGTGCCAGGGGTCCAGGTGGTGCTGGGGCCCAGGTGGTGCTGGGACCCAGGTGGTGCTTGGACCCAGGTGGTGCTGGGACCCAGGCGGTGCTGGGACCCAGGCGGTGCTGGGGCCCAAGTGGTGCTGGGGCCCAAGTGGTGCTGGGGCCCAGGTGGTGCTGGGACCCAGGCGGTGCTGGGGCCCAGGTGGTGCTGGGGCCCAGGTGGTCCAGGTGGTGCTGGGGCCCAGGTGGTCCAGGTGGTGCTGGGGCCCAGGCGGTGCTGGGACCCAAGTGGTCCAGGTGGCTGGGCTGCCCAGGTGGTGCTGGGGCCCAGGTGGTGGTGGTCCAGGACCCAGGTGGTGCTGGGACCAAAGTGGTCCCAGGTGGTCCAGGTGGTGCTGGGGCCCAGGTGGTCCAGGTGGTGCTGGGGCCATGGACCCAGGTGGTGCTGGGGCCCAGGTGGTCCAGGTGGTGCTAGGGCCCAGGTGGTCCTTGGACCCAGGTGGTGCTGGGGCCCAGGTGGTCCAGGTGGTGCTGGGGCCCAGGTGGTCCAGGTGGTGCTGGGGCCCAGGTGGTCCAGGTGGTGCTGGGGCCCAGGTGGTCCAGGTGGTGCTGGGGCCCAGGTGGTCCAGGTGGTGCTGGGACCCAGGTGGTGCTGGGACCCAGGTGGTGCTGGGGCCCAGGTGGTCCAGGTGGTGCTGGGGCCCAGGTGGTCCAGGTGGTGCTGGGGCCCAGGTGGTCCAGGTGGTGCTGGGGCCCAGGTGGTCCAGGTGGTGCTGGGGCCCAGGTGGTCCAGGTGGTGCTGGGGCCCAGGTGGACCAGGTGGTGCTGGGGCCCAGGTGGTCCAGGTGGTGCTGGGGCCCAGGTGGTCCAGGTGGTGCTGGGGCCCAGGTGGTCCAGGTGGTGCTGGGGCCCAGGTGGTGCTGGGGCCCAGGTGGTGCTGGGGCCCAGGTGGTCCAGTTGGTGCTGGGACCCAGGTGGTCCAGGTGGTGCTGGGGCCCAGGTGCACCAGCTGGGTCAACAAACATCTCGCGGTCGTCATGAAGATCCTCGCCGTCACACAAGACACTTCACATTATATATTATATAAACAATCTTGTTATCTTGTACATGGGAAAAATAATTCCCTGTAGAAATTATTTAGGTGATAATAGGCAACATGACTGTCATATAATTGTAAATTTTTATTTATTAAAGGGGTTTATACTAACGTCTCGGCTATATTATAAACCAACTGGAAGGAAGTTCTGTTTTAATACTGTTAGTAAGATAAACCAATTCAATAAACTCTAACTTAACCCGGAGGAGCACTTATAAAAATAGCAGTTATCTTACTTTGAATAAGAATAAGTTAGGTTATATTAAAACAAGCACTTCGCTCTAAGTACTTATAAGAAATGGTTATAATTACAACTATAATTTTTAAAGGGGTGAACCAGTAAGCCAGCGGGAGGCCTCGACCAGATGACCAAAAGCTCCAACTGCGGGTGATCATATGACTAAGACCCGCGTCAGGAAACACTTGTCCTGATTCCTGACAAGCATTATAAGCACCAAAGTATTTAATATATTTATATCCAACACACTTTATAGAATATACATAAAAGCACAAAGGGAATAAAGTACATCTTGATCCATTTCGCTTATAAACACTTCGTCTACGATCAATTTTCATCGACAAACACTTTTTTCCATCTACAAACATCTAATGTTACATAAACAGATGTTTATATCAAACATGCATCCACACTATTTTGTTGCTAAATTAAAGTGGCTAACATTTATTTGTATGTTTGTTGGTTATGTGTCAAGACCATCTTACAAATACACTCTCACAAATACACCATCAAAAAATACACTCTCACTATATATACACACTGTGATATACATCGTATCTCCCGGTGATCGTCAACATGCACCTTCGTACGTAATTCTGTTTACTTAAAATAGCTGTGCATGAAGACAGTCATGCAGACTAGTGTCCCTCGGACTTACTGAGCAAATGGTGGTCTGAAATATTTCGATTCGGAGCTCCGAAGATCTTTCTGGATAAATGAATAACATACATTTGCAAAACTTGGGTATCATTATTATGTAAATGTCTCCACAATAAAGATATCCAGGTTTATACATATGTGAATGAGTATTATTTATCTACTCATCGGCTGTGTATTTACATTAAAGCAATAATATGCCAGAGTAAATTTGGAGCTCTAAATTGTTCCTGAACAGATTAGGAGTTCCGAAGCTGTTATTGAAGATTCAGAGCTCCTAGCTGTTCATGAGGAGATACAAAGCCCCAAAGTTGAACTTGAACAGATTTAAGCTCCGAAATTGTTTATGAGTAGAT
Organism: Cherax quadricarinatus; assembly: GCF_038502225.1. NCBI lineage: Eukaryota > Metazoa > Arthropoda > Malacostraca > Decapoda > Parastacidae > Cherax > Cherax quadricarinatus. Next base: position 109,112 of record NW_027195915.1, on the reverse strand, counting down.
TCAAAGCTTCGAAGCTATACATGAACAGATTCATGGCTGCGAAGCTCTTCCTGAAAAATATTTGGAACTCCGAAACTGGTTCTGAACAGATCCACAACTCCAAAGTTGTTATTGAAGATTCGCAATTAAAAAGAGTAAACTCCCGACACAGTGTATCAGACACACCAAAGATCATATGAATATCATTATATCAAACAACAGAAAGATAAGTTTATGTCTCTCACTATATAAAAATTAAGAGTTTAATTTATTTGATATTTTAGGTATTAACTTGCTCCTGAATCCTGGCAAACAGACAACATCCAGACTTAAAAAACCTTGAGTAATCGATATGCTTTACACCTGACTTTATATATTCGTTTGTTGTGTGATTTGAGGAAGATATGAACGGATTTCAAGTGCATCTCCCTCTACCTTAATGTTTGCACAAGGAACACTGCAAGGCCGTCTGAAGACTCTAATAAATTATAAACATATGCATGCATTAATAAGTGTACGTATGCATGTAGACACACACACACACACACACACATATTATACAGGGTGTTTGAAATTGATGGACCCAGTTGCTGTATATACTGCTTTGAAATTGGGTCCATCATTTTCAAACACCTATATATATACATATATATATATATATATATATATATATATATATATATATATATATATATATATATATATATATATAATATAGGGTGGTACCACCTTTGGAACTGTCCTGGGGACCCTCAGCCTCAGAGAAAAAAATAAACTTGCTTCAGGTAAAACTCAAGGTTCTCCCTGAAGCTGTTTGAAAATTGTTTTCTCCTGTGACCCCCTATATTTTATAGATCCTTTATTTATTTAAAGACTAAATACATTGACAAATACAATGACAAAATACACTGACAAATATACAACAGGGAGTAAAAGTTTCCTGCTCGTAGCAAGTATGTTTAGTATATTTTAGGTATTTTGATAAGTATATTACAGCTACTTTCCAGACTTAGTTTAAGGTATTTCCGTTCAATTATAACTGTACGTGCGTTTACATATAATTTATACTCATAATTTTTGTACGTGAATGGTATACAACACCGACAAGATGAAAATTATACACACATGTAACATCTGGGTATCTTTAATGTAGATGTTTCGCCATCCAGTGGCTTTATCAATACAAATTCTAGGACATAATTTGAAGACAGTAGAACTATATACAAAAGATGAGGTAATCAGTCCCTCATCGTTGGAGTTGGTGTGAAGAGCACCGTAGTTGTGAAGACTCTGGAACACAGGCAAGAAGGCTGGCGCGTATTTACTAGAGTCAAGTGAAAAGGGGACGGGTAGCAGACTTGTCAGACACTGCAACATTATCGAATCTTCGTTCAGAGGGCTTCTCCGCAACCCTCTTCACTTCTACTAACCCGTCCCTTGGGTACGACCGACTTCCACTGGGGAATCCCGCCTATCAGTGACAATGCCTGCGTCTGCTACCCTTCCTCTTTTCACCCCAGGTAGATCTGTTTGTGACTTGAAAAAAGCCCACTGTGTGGGCGAAACGTTGTCAATAAAGGATCACATTATACTGCATGTGTTTATATTTCCATCCGTCCTCTTTTCACCTGACGCCATTATATAAGCGCCAGCTTTCTTGCCTGTGCTCCAGATTTTTCACGACTACGGTGCCCCTCACACCAACTTCAAAGCTGAGGGACTGATTACCTCATCTTCTGTATATACTTCTGTCTTCAAATTATGTCCTAGAGTTTGTATTGATAAAGCCACTGGATTACGAAACGTCTACATAAAAGATACACAGATGTTGCATATGTGTCTAATTTTCATAATGTCTGAGTCCAGAATGAATTAACTCACCCACATCGTTCTTAAACTCTTAATTTTATGACTGCTGCGACTACCTGACGAAGCCTTTCCGATTTTTGTGTCATCTGTAATCTGTGAATTTGTTTTCATATGAGCCCCATTTCAATATTATAAATGTATATTATGATATAAATGGATAAATGACAAATTCCGAGGAATCCACTCGTCATGTTTCACATTAATATTCGATATTACTCACTTCATAGTGTCAGTGAACCTGTCAATGTTTTAGACTTAAAGATCATTACTTATATCATAAGATTTAGGCGTATCTCAAAATTTAATATATTACCAGCACAGGTACTGTTTAACAGGCCTATTGTACCTAACCGTTTAAGATATCAGCTTGAACGCAGTTAATACTGTAATTAAAGGATTCAGGAAAAAGGTATACACCAATTGTTAGCTTTTGAACTTTTTTTTACAATCATGTGCAATTTGTACACTTTATACATTGTGTATGCTATACAGTGTACACACTATACAGTGTACACTCTATACAGTGTACACTCTATACAGTGTACACTCTATACAGTGTACACTCTATACAGTGTACACTCTATACAGTGTACACTCTATACAGTGTACACTATACAGAAGATATAACAAATACCAAAATACCTGTGAGTTGTGGTAAAGACAGATCGTAAGTATATAATCCCTCACAAGCTACAGCTTTCAGATATCTATACAGAGGACAGCCTGAGGCTTGAACTGTAGGTCCCGAACGGTCCCTTGATACAAGGTAGCCTACCCTGGTGCATCCCTCCTCACCCTGACCAGCTGGCCTACAGTAGAGCTGGCAGTTACTCCACAGATGAATGGTGCTCTCACCCACACATTCCATAAACTACCAAATTTAACCTGTTTTTTAACGGTATGATGGATTATGGATACATGTGATGCACATGAAATATAATAACGTCCGCTGCATATGCTACAGTTAAGCAGTCACTGATATACACACTACCATTATTACATATACTGTGAGATTTATGATTTGTCTCTCTGATGCATGAGTTGAATATTATGTGCACCAGATGACCAATTTGGTATCCAGAAATATGAAAAAATAATTTATGGCAATGCTGGAGAAAACGATATAAAGAAGCTAGAAGTGAGAAGATAATAAATAAATTTAAACAACCTATTGCAATAACTCAAACAGAAACGAAAAACTTTTCATCAGTGATTCTGGCGAGGATGAGAGTGAGGCAGGATGAGAGTGAGGCAGGATGAGAGTGAGGCAGGATGAGAGTGAGGCTGGAAGAGAGTGAGGCAGGATGAGAGTGAGGCAGGATGAGAGTGAGGCTGGAAGAGAGTGTGGCAGGATGAGAGTGAGGCAGGATGAGTGAGGCAGGATGAGAGTGAGGCAGGATGAGAGTGAGGCAGGATGAGAATGAGGCAGGAAGAGAGTGAGGCAGGATGAGAGTGAGGCAGGATGAGAGTGAGGCAGGATGAGAGTGAGGCAGGATGAGAGTGAGGCAGGATGAGAGTGAGGCAGGATGAGAGTGAGGCAGGATGAGGCAGGACGAGAGTGAGGCAGGACGAGAGTGAGGCAGGACGAGAGTGAGGCAGGACGAGAGTGAGGCAGGATGAGAGTGAGGCAGGATGAGAGTGAGGCAGGATGAGAGTGAGGCAGGATGAGAGTGAGGCAGGATGAGAGTGAGGCAGGATGAGAGTGAGGCAGGATGAGAGTGAGGCAGGATGAGAGTGAGGCAGGATGAGAGTGTGGAAGGATGATAGTGAGGCACTAACACTTCCTTAAAGCAACAGCTGCTTTGATATCAAGTACTCTTGATCTGAGGAACTGGAACTACCCTCTCCATTTTCGGATTAAATGTAATAGCCTCCCATTCCTCTCGAACTAAGTGACTCTTACAATTTCGGCCTGAATAAATGTTATTACAGATGACTAATATTTAGATGATATGAAGAACTGGTCTTGTGTGTTATTGTACTGTACTGGTCTTCTGTGTTACTGTACTGTATTGGTCTTTTGTGCTATTGTACTGTACAGGTCTTCTGTGTTACTGTACTGTATTGGCATTGTACTGTACTGGTCTTCTGAATTATTGTGCTGTACTGGTCCTCAATGTTAATGTACTGTACTGGTCCTCAATGTTAATGTACTGTAATGTACTGTCTTCTGTGTATTGTTCTGTACTGGTCTTCTGTGTTGTTGTTCAGTATGGTTTTCTGTTTCACTGTACTGTACTGGTCTTCCGTGTTATTGTAATGTACTGGTCTTCCGTGTTATTGTAATGTACTGGTCTTCAGTGTTATTGTAATGTACTGGTCTTCCGTGTTATTGTACTCAACTGTTCATCTGTGCTAATGAACTACATTGCTAGCCTGTATTATTGCCTGTATTATTGTAATGTACTGATCTTCTGTGTTATTGTACTGTACTGGTCTTCTGTGTTATTGTACTGTACTGGTCTTCCGTGTTACTGTACTGTACTGGTCTTCCGTGTTACTGTACTGTACTGGTCTTCGGTGTTACTGTAATGTACTGATCTGTGTTATTGAACAGAGAAACATAGGGTCACAATTTGAAGTTGAAGACTCAGACGAGTCACAGGAATATTAGGAAGTACTTCTTCAGTCACAGAGTCGTCAGGAAGTGAAATAGCCTAGCAAGTGATGTAGTGGAGGCAGGAACCATACATAGCATTAAGACGAGGCATGACAATGCTCAGGAAGCAGAGAGAGGACCTAGTAGCGATCAGTGAAGAGGCGGGGCCAGGAGCTGAGTCTCGACCCCTGCAACCACAGTTAGGTGAGTACAGTTAGGTGAGAATTGTACTGGTCTTCTGTGTTATTGTACTGTATTGGCCTTCTATGTTATTGTACTGTACAGGTTTTCTGTGTTACTGTGCAGTACTGGTCTACTGTGTTATTGCACTGTACTGGTTATTTGTGTTATTGTAATGTACAGGTCTTCTGTGTTATTGTACTGTGCTAGCATTCTATGTTATTGTATTCTACTGGTCTTCTGCGTTGTGGTGCTGTACTGGTCCTCTGTGTTAATTTACTGTACCAGTTTCTGTGTATTGTTCTGTATTGGTCTTCTGTGGTGTTGTTCTGTACTGGTCTTCTGTATTACTGTACTGTACTAGTCTTCTGTCTTATCGTAATGTACTGGTCTTCTGAGTATTGTATTCTACTGGTTTTCTGAGTTTTTGTGTTGTACTGGTCCTCTGTGTTAATGTACTGTACTGGTCTTCTGCGTTGTTGCTGTGTACTGGTCTTCTGTGTTACAGTACTGTACTGGTCTTCTGTGCTATTGTTCTGTACTGGTCGTCTGTGTTATTGTACTATACTGGTCGTCTGTGTTATTGTACTGTACTGGTCGTCTGTGTTATTGTACTGTACTGGTCGTCTGTGTTATTGTACTGTACTGGTCGTCTGTGTTATTGTACTGTACTGGTCGTCTGTGTTATTGTACTGGGTCGTCTATTGTACTGTACTGGTCGTCTGTGTTATTGTACTACTGGTCGTATTGTGTTATTGTACTGTACTGGTTATTGCGACCCCTGAATGGGTCACAATGTATATAATGTATATTACGTGTTCATATAATTTTATATTGCTTATATTTGCAATATTAGCTAAATCGTAAATATATTGCTTTATATTATTATTTGACTTAGTTATATTATTAGGTAGGATGTAACATTTATATATTATTCAGTGCTCATAGTTCGAGTGTTAAGTAGCTGACAGCATTGTATAACTACTGTAGTTTTCACTTCGCTTGTTTCACTGCCGGCTTCTGAGTTGCTGGGCAGCAGCAGTTCACGGAGAGTCACGTGATCAGGGGGGAATGATCACACCTCACCAGGAGTGAGAGTCTGCCTGGCCTCAGCTAAGGATTGTCTGTTTGACATTGCTTCTAACAAGAGGTCCCTCTACTGCTCTCCTTTGTGGGCCCTTGTTGGAAGATTGTCTCTGTCGCTTTCTTGTTGTTGGTTCTGTGTAACACTGTTCAGAGAACATAGCCTAGACTTAGTGATTTTCGACGTTGTACTGAGGTTGTGTGTCGCATAGACACTCTGAGAAACTCAGGTCCTGAGCTGTAGCTTCTGACCTAATTTGTACTGGTATCTGTGTACTGTCACAGTCGGGGATTTTCTAATGCTGAACTTAGATTCAGTAGTATGGGAGTTTTGTGACTCTTTTTGGAGGATCTGCAGATGGTCCCTACTTAGTGTCATTATATTATCTCCTTGTTCCTGATTCTGTGTCGCTGCTGCTTGTTATATTGTTGTTCGGCTTATCAGTCGTTTTATTGTTCAAGCAAGCTGTTCTGATTGCCAGGTTGGTCAAGAAGTTAGTTTATGTGAGGACTTTTAGTCAGTCACTGGTTAAGTCTAGTCGAGTCTAGAGACATAGCGAACTACATAGAGCACTTACACACATACACACAAACTTGTATATATTTGTATTATGTTATTATTACAACCCAGGAGTCCAAATGGCCTGTTATCCTGGGTGTAAAGGGAGCAAAATAAACACAGCAGAAAAACTTTTGACTTGTATTATCCTTCACCAATTTAGAACAGAAGTATGTACACTAGGTATTAGTGTACTCCACGGTAAGCAAGGCAGAATAGAAGCCACTAGAGAGCAGACCGTGCTTCAACCAGCTCTAGAATGGGAATGACAAGGGCAGACAGGAGAGTGGTACCCACATAACCTCTGCGATTGCCAAAACCATCTTCTAATTGGCTGGAACCTGGGTACTGATTGAACGACTGGGCCCCATCGCCAACCCTTAGTTCCCTGGTTCGCTGGTTGGGGGAGATAGCCTGTAAATGAGGGTGTGTACATGCGCCGAATAAAGGTTACGTACTCTTTGCATGCCACAGTTATTAAATGCTAACAATGTAACAGACGGTACTTAAAAGCAATAAAGATGTGATATGTGCCTTCAGCACAATACTACTGTACACGAGAGAAGTGTAGGAACTTGTATCCTAAATTATATTAAATTGATTAATATACTTTGATAATATACGCCAAGACAACTTTATTGTTATTAATAAACTTATTAAATTTTAATTTCTTTAGTCAGTAGCCTACCAGTTGTAATCCTGAAGCACTATTGAATCTTACTAAATTCTAATGGATAACTGGACCAAGATACTGACTACTTGCTACAAAAACCCAGTAACAGGCTGGATGCTAGAAAGGCAGTCCTTTCTAGTATTCACTGGAGGTCTCTATGCTTATTAGATATCGCGTTTTTTGTAGCACTGGTCTTCTGTGTTATTGTAATGTACTGGTCTTCTGTGTTATTGTACTGTACTGGTCTTCTGGTCTTCTGTGTTATTGTACTTGTACTGGTCTTCTGTGTTATTGTACTGTACTGGTCTTCTGTGTTATTGTAATATGCTGGTCTTCTGTGTTATTGTAATGGGTCTTCTGTGTTATTGTAATATGCTGGTCTTCCGTGTTATTATAATATGCTGGTCTTCTGTGTTATTGTAATATGCTGATCTTCTGTCTTACTGTGCTGTACTGGCCATCTGTGCTATTGCAATGTACAGGTCTTTTGTGTTCTTGTACTGTACTGCCTTTCTATGTGATTGTACTCTACTGGTTCTCTGTGTTATGGTGTTGTACTGGTCCTATGTGTTAATGTACTGTACCGGTTTTCTATGCATTATTCTGTAATGGTCTCCCGTGTTATTGTTCTGTACTAGTCTTCTGTGTTATTGTAATGTTCTGGTCTCCTGTCTTATTCTACTCTACTGGTTTTCTGCGTATTCTTCTGAACTCGTCTTCTGTGTTATTCTTCTGTACTGGTCTTCTGTTTCACTGTACTGCACTGGTGTTCTGTGTTATTTCAATGTACTGGTCTTCCGTGTTAATGTACTCTACTGGTAGTCTGTGTTATTGTACCGTACTGGTCCTCGGTGTTATTGTACTTTACTGGTCTTCTATGTATTGTACTGTACTGGTCTTCTGAAATTTGAACTGTACTGGCTGTGTTTTTGTACTGTGCTGGTCCTCTGTGTTACTGTACTGCAATGTACTGATATTGTGGGCACTGTACAGTAATGGTCTTCTGTGCTAGTGTACTGTGCTGGTCTTCTATGTTACTATACCGAACTGGTCTTCTGTGTTAATGTACTGTACTTGTATTCTGTGTATTGTTCTTTACTGGTCTTCTGTGTTGTTCTGCACTGGTCTTCTGTGTTATTGTACTGTACTGGTATTGTGTGCATTGTACAGTATTGGTCTTGCTTGTTATTGTACTGTACCGGTCTTCGGCGTTACTGTACTGTATGGTCTTCTGTATTATTGTACTGTACTTGTATTCTCTGTTATTGTACTGTACTGGTCTTTTGTATTATTGTATTTTACTGGTGTTCTGTGTCACTGTACAGTACTCGTCTTCCGTGTTACTGTACTGTACTGGTCTTGTGTGTTACTGTACTGTACTGATCTGTGTTATTGTACTGAACTTCTGTGTTATTGTACTGTACTTCTTCTGTTATAGTTCTGTACTGGTTTTCTGTGTTATTATACTGTACTTGTCTTCTGTGTTATTGTACTGTACAGGTCTTCTGTGTTAAGGTGCTGTACTGGTCCTCTGTATTATTTTACTGTACCTGTCTTCTGTGTATTGTTCTGTATTGGTCTTCTGTGTTGTTGTTATGTACTGGTCTTCTGTGTTACTGTAATGTACTGGTCTTCTGTGTATTGTACTCTACTGGTCTTCTGAGTTTTTGTGCTGTACTGGTTTTCTGTGTCACTGTACTGCACTGGTCTTCTGTGTTATTATGTTCTGGTCTTCCGTGTTATTGTACTCTACTTGTCTTCTGCGTTATTGTACTGGGCCTCTGTGTTATTGTACGCTACTGGTCTTGTGTGTTGTTTTATACTGGTCTTTTGTGCAATTGTACTGTACTCTTCTTCTGTGATTTGAAATGTACTGGTCTTCTGTGTTATTGTACTGTACTGGTCTTCTATGTTATTGAACCGTAGTGGTCCTCTGTGTAACTGTACTGAACTGTTCCTGTGTGCTACTGTACTGTACTGGTATTCTGTGTTATTGTACTGTACTGGTCTTCTGTGTTAGTGAACTGTATTGCTAGTCTACGTTATTGTAAAGTACTGTTCTTGTGTTATTCTTTGTGCTAGTCTACTGTGTTATTGTACTGTACTGGTACTCTGTGTTATTGTACTATTCTGGTCTTCTGCGTTATTATTCTGTACTGGCATTCTGTGTTATAGTACTGTACTGGTCTTTTGTGTTATTGTTCTGTACTGGTCTTCTGTGTTATTGTACTGCACTGATTTTCTGCGTTATTGTACTGTAATGATGTTCTGTGTTACTGTACTGTACTGGTCTTCTGTCTTATTGTATTCTACTTGTATTCTTTGTTATTGTACTGTACTGGTCTTACGTGTTACTGTACTGTACCTGTCTCCTGTGTTACTGTACTGTACTGGTCTTCTGTGTTATTGTACTGTACTGATCTTCTGTGTTATTGTACTGTACTGATCTTCTGTGTTATTGTATTGTATTGGCCTTCTATGTTATTGTACTCTACTGGTCTTCTGTGTTAATGAACTGTATTGCCCGTCTCTGTTATAGTACTTCTCTGGTCTTCTGTGTTATTGTACTGTACTGGTCTTTTATTGTTATTGTACTGTACTGGTCTTCTGTGTTATTGTTCTGTACTGGTATTCTGTATTGTACTGTACTGGCCTTCTGTGTTATTGTACTGTACGGGTCTTTTGTGCTATTGTACTGTACAAGTCTTCTGTGTTACTGTACTGTGTTTGTCTTCTGTGTTTCTGTACCGTACTGGTCCTCTGCGTTATTGTACTGTACTTCACTGGTATTGTGTGTATTATACTTTACTGGTCTTCTGTGTTGTTAAACTTTACTGATCTGTGTTAGTGTACTGTGCTGGTCGTATACCGTTATGGTATTCTGTGTATTGTTCTGTACTGGTCTTTGTGTTATTGTAATGTACTGGTTTTCAGCGTTATTGTACTGTATTAGTCTTCTGTGTTATTGTACTATACTGGTCTTCTGTGTTATTGTACTGTACTGGTCTTCTGTGTTATTGTACTGTACTGGTCTTCTGTGTTATTGTACTGTACTGGTCTTCTGTGTTATTGTACTGTACTGGTCTTCTGTGTTATTGTACTGTACTGGTCTTCTGTGTTATTGTACTGTACTGGTCTTCTGTGTTATTGTACTGTACTGGTCTTCTGTGTTATTGTATTGTACTGGTCTTCTGTGTTATTGTGTTGTACTGGTCTTCTCTGTTATTGTACTGTTCTGGTCTCGTGTTATTGTACTGTACTGGTCTTCTGTGTCATTGTATTGTACTGTTCTGTTCTTGTGTTATTGTACTGTACTGGTCATCTGTGTCATTGTATTGCACTGGTCTTCTGAGTTATTGTACTGCACTGGTCTTGTGTTATTGTGCTGTACTGGTCTTCTGTGTTATTGTACTGTACTGGTCTTCTGTGTTATTGTACTGTACTGGTCTTCTGTGTTATTGTACTGTACTGGTCTTCTGTGTTATTGTACTGTACTGGTCTTCTGTGTTATTGTACTGTACTGGTCTTCTGTGTTATTGTACTGTACTGGTCTTCTGTGTTATTGTACTGTACTGGTCTTCTGTGTTATTGTACTGTACTGGTCTTCTGTGTTATTGTACTGTACTGGTCTTCTGTGTTATTGTACTGTACTGGTCTTCTGTGTTATTGTACTGTACTGGTCTTCTGTGTTATTGTACTGTACTGGTCTTCTGTGTTATTGTACTGTACTGGTCTTCTGTGTTATTGTACTGGTCTTCTGTGTTATTGTACTGTACTGGTCTTCTGTGTTATTGTACTGGTCTTCTGTGTTATTGTACTGTACTGGTCTTCTGTGTTATTGTACTGTACTGGTCTTCTGTGTTATTGTACTGTACTGGTCTTCTGTGTTATTGTACTGTACTGGTCTTCTGTGTTATTGTACTGTACTGGTCTTCTGTGTTATTGTACTGTACTGGTCTTCTGTGTTATTGTACTGTACTGGTCTTCTGTGTTATTGTACTGTACTGGTCTTCTGTGTTATTGTACTGTACTGGTCTTCTGTGTTATTGTACTGTACTGGTCTTCTGTGTTATTGTACTGTACTGGTCTTCTGTGTTATTGTACTGTACTGGTCTTCTGTGTTATTGTACTGTACTGGTCTTCTGTGTTATTGTACTGTACTGGTCTTCTGTGTTATTGTACTGTACTGGTCTTCTGTGTTATTGTACTGTACTGGTCTTCTGTGTTATTGTACTGTACTGGTCTTCTGTGTTATTGTACTGTACTGGTCTTCTGTGTTATTGTACTGTACTGGTCTTCTGTGTTATTGTACTGTACTGGTCTTCTGTGTTATTGTACTGTACTGGTCTTCTGTGTTATTGTACTGTACTGGTCTTCTGTGTTATTGTACTGTACTGGTCTTCTGTGTTATTGTACTGTACTGGTCTTGTGTTATGTTACTGTACTGTACTGGTCTACTGTGTTATTGTACTGTACTGGTCTTCTGTGTTATTGTACTGTACTGGTCTTCTGTGTTATTGTACTGTACTGGTCTTCTGTGTTATTGTACTGTACTGGTCTTCTGTGTTATTGTACTGTACTGGTCTTCTGTGTTATTGTACTGTACTGGTCTTCTGTGTTATTGTACTGTACTGGTCTTCTGTGTTATTGTACTGTACTGGTCTTCTGTGTTATTGTACTGTACTGGTCTTCTGTGTTATTGTACTGTACTGGTCTTCTGTGTTATTGTACTGTACTGGTCTTCTGTGTTATTGTACTGTACTGGTCTTCTGTGTTATTGTACTGTACTGGTCTTCTGTGTTATTGTACTGTACTGTTCTTCTGTGTTATTGTACTGTACTGGTCTTCTGTGTTATTGTACTGTACTGGTCTTCTGTGTTATTGTACTGTACTGGTCTTCTGTGTTATTGTACTGTACTGGTCTTGTGTGTTGTATACTGTCTTCTTGTGTTATTGTACTGTACTGGTCTTCTGTGTTATTGTACTGTACTGGTCTTCTGTGTTATTGTACTGTACTGGTCTTCTGTGTTATTGTACTGTACTGGTCTTCTGTGTTATTGTACTGTACTGGTCTTCTGTGTTATTGTACTGTACTGGTCTTCTGTGTTATTGTACTGTACTGGTCTTCTGTGTTATTGTACTGTACTGGTCTTCTGTGTTATTGTACTGTACTGGTCTTCTGTGTTATTGTACTGTACTGGTCTTCTGTGTTATTGTACTGTACTGGTCTTCTGTGTTATTGTACTGTACTGGTCTTCTGTGTTATTGTACTGTACTGGTCTTCTGTGTTATTGTACTGTACTGGTCTTCTGTGTTATTGTACTGTACTGGTCTTCTGTGTTATTGTACTGTACTGGTCTTCTGTGTTATTGTACTGTACTGGTCTTCTGTGTTATTGTACTGTACTGGTCTTCTGTGTTATTGTACTGTACTGGTCTTCTGTGTTATTGTACTGTACTGGTCTTCTGTGTTATTGTACTGTTCTTCTGTGTTATTGTACTGGTCTTCTGTGTTATTGTACTGTACTGGTCTTCTGTGTTATTGTACTGTACTGGTCTTCTGTGTTATTGTACTGTACTGGTCTTCTGTGTTATTGTACTGTACTGGTCTTCTGTGTTATTGTACTGTACTGGTCTTCTGTGTTATTGTACTGTACTGGTCTTCTGTGTTATTGTACTGTACTGGTCTTCTGTGTTATTGTACTGTACTGGTCTTCTGTGTTATTGTACTGTACTGGTCTTCTGTGTTATTGTACTGTACTGGTCTTCTGTGTTATTGTACTGTACTGGTCTTCTGTGTTATTGTACTGTACTGGTCTTCTGTGTTATTGTACTGTACTGGTCTTCTGTGTTATTGTACTGTACTGGTCTTCTGTGTTATTGTACTGTACTGGTCTTCTGTGTTATTGTACTGTACTGGTCTTCTGTGTTATTGTACTGTACTGGTCTTCTGTGTTATTGTACTGTACTGGTCTTCTGTGTTATTGTACTGTACTGGTCTTCTGTGTTATTGTACTGTACTGGTCTTCTGTGTTATTGTACTGTACTGGTCTTCTGTGTTATTGTACTGTACTGGTCTTCTGTGTTATTGTACTGTACTGGTCTTCTGTGTTATTGTACTGTACTGGTCTTCTGTGTTATTGTACTGTACTGGTCTTCTGTGTTATTGTACTGTACTGGTCTTCTGTGTTATTGTACTGTACTGGTCTTCTGTGTTATTGTACTGTACTGGTCTTCTGTGTTATTGTACTGTACTGGTCTTCTGTGTTATTGTACTGTACTGGTCTTCTGTGTTATTGTACTGTACTGGTCTTCTGTGTTATTGTACTGTACTGGTCTTCTGTGTTATTGTACTGTACTGGTCTTCTGTGTTATTGTACTGTACTGGTCTTCTGTGTTATTGTACTGTACTGGTCTTCTGTGTTATTGTACTGTACTGGTCTTCTGTGTTATTGTACTGTACTGGTCTTCTGTGTTATTGTACTGTACTGGTCTTCTGTGTTATTGTACTGTACTGGTCTTCTGTGTTATTGTACTGTACTGGTCTTCTGTGTTATTGTACTGTACTGGTCTTCTGTGTTATTGTATTGCACTGGTCTTCTGTGTTATTGTACTGGACTAGTCTTCTGTGTTATTGTACTGTACTGGTCTTCTGTGTTAATGTACTGTACTGGTCTTCTGTGTTATTGTACTGTACTGGTCTTCTGTGTTATTGTACTGTACTGGTCTTCTGTGTTATTGTACTGTACTGGTCTTCTGTGTTATTGTACTGTACTGGTCTTCTGTGTTATTGTACTGTACTGGTCTTCTGTGTTATTGTACTGTACTGGTCTTCTGTGTTATTGTACTGTACTGGTCTGGTCTTCTGTGTTATTGTACTGTACTGGTCTTCTGTGTTATTGTACTGTACTGGTCTTCTGTGTTATTGTACTGTACTGGTCTTCTGTGTTATTGTACTGTACTGGTCTTCTGTGTTATTGTACTGTACTGGTCTTCTGTGTTATTGTACTGTACTGGTCTTCTGTGTTATTGTACTGTACTGGTCTTCTGTGTTATTGTACTGTACTGGTCTTCTGTGTTATTGTACTGTACTGGTCTTCTGTGTTATTGTACTGTACTGGTCTTCTGTGTTATTGTACTGTACTGGTCTTCTGTGTTATTGTACTGTACTGGTCTTCTGTGTTATTGTACTGTACTGGTCTTCTGTGTTATTGTACTGTACTGGTCTTGTGTTATTGTACTGTACTGTTTTTATTGTACTGTTTTCTATTACTGTTTTATATTACATATATTTTTGTGTGTAATTATGATGGTTTGTTTGTTATTAAGCTTTTTTATGTGTTATTGTACTTATTTATTTGTCACTACACTGTTTTATGTCTCAATTTACTTTTTTATGTGTTTCTCTAATGATTTGTGTCACTATACTTTTTTATTGTTATGATACTGTTTTATGAGTTACTTTCATGTTTTGTGTGTTAATACACTGTTTTATATGTCACTGTAAAACCATCTGACTTGATTCATCTTAACCAAACCATACCACGGGCGGGATTTGAGACTCTCTGACCGCGGGTTCAAATCCCGCCCGTGGTTTGGTTTGTTTGCAATCGTGCCATTACGATTTCGTGAGTCTCGTTTTATTCATCTTATACGTTACAAACGAATCGCTACCTAAAGTCTTTTACCAATAGAGTGTTGCCAAAACTATTTCCAACAGAAACCTACCGGAGGTCTTCTACTAAAAGTCTTCTGGTAACAGTCCTTCCAGTAGTAATCTCATAATAGCGTCCAGTCTTATAAACTTGATTCCTACCAACAGAATCCTAAGAAAAGAATCCTGTCAATAAGTTTTCTATCAGGTATTTACCAGACAGGTTACATACAGTGTTATTAACTCTGGTGTATCAGACAGACTTTATACACATCACAACACAACGATGGTGGTGAAAAAACACATAACAGCAGAGAGGAACTTTCACCTGTGAAACAAACTCCTTCATTCAATAGTTCCCTTCTACAGTTTTGTCTTTTTCATTACTTTCCAGCTATATGCCATATATCTCTGCAACATAGTGCACCACAACATTCAGTGTGTCATATATCTCTGCAACATAGTGCACCACAACATTCAGTGTGTCATATATCTCTGCAACATAGTGCAACACAACATTCAGTTGATACATCACAGTATACAATAACAGTCTGGGAGACATTAACACAGTCGTACTGGCCAGGTGGCAACACGTACTGGCCAGGTGGCAGCCAGGTTGTGGCCACCACCAAAAATTCTTATTATCAGTAGATCGAATCATCCAGGTTGATAGTTTTTATTTTCATCACCGAGTTTTTTTTTTTTTATCCATCTGTTGTGGTGAATGTTTCTTATGTCATTATTGAAGAGGTGAGAGAAGAGAGTATGAGAAAACTGAGAGAATTATTTAATAATTAATTCTAATTAAACTAAATGTTTATTAAGATAATTTATAAGAATATCTCTGTTTTAACTCCAAGTCTCTGAAGTTAATCACTTCTTCACATATTTATATCCTTTTCCAAAATATTTCATCAAAATATTGTAACCCTCATTCCAGTTTCTTAAGAAAATTTAAATAACATGATCAAGAATTTTCTTAATTTTCTTACACTATTCATATAGAACTCATTAATTTAAACAGTGGCGTGAGAGAGTGTAGATATGCTTATGAGAACGTGTACACATGTATATATATGTGTACGTAGTAGTGTGTTTGTAGTGATGTGTATGTGTAGATGAAAGTGAAAAGTAAACATCAGAAGAAAACTTATATGAACTACATAATAATTCACAATAAAGAAGAGCACAGTTCCGTGGTACAGCTGTCAGCCTGGCTGACTCTGCTGTCAGCCTGGCTGACTCTGCTGTCAGCCTGGCTGACTCTGCTGTCAGCTTGGCTGACTCTGCTGTCAGCCTGGCTGACTCTGCTGTCAGTTAGTCAGTCAGAATAAAAGAAATGAGTCAATAAGAAGAATAAAACTGGGAAATTTAGAATGTATTAAGATTGAAGTTTGTGAGGCAGTTGTAATAAAGTCCTGGAATACTTAATGATTTTGTTCATAATGTTTATAAAAGAAAAGGGAAAACTTTAAAGAATGTAATAATTATAATGGAATAAGACTGTTGACCATAAAGTGTGTCAGAAATATGATGGATGAAATGATGGAAAAGACAAAATATGCGTACCAAAGAAGAGTGTGAATTCTGAAAGGGAAATTAATATATGCATCAAGTGTAAACAATGAAATACCCAAGTGAAAAACACTTATATAAAGGGAAGCAACACTTAGGTGGATTTATAGGTTTGATAAAAATATACTAGAGTTAAAAATGTATTTAATCTTAGCAAATGTTTTGAGAGCAATAGTGTTGAATTAAGTTATAATATGCAAGAAAGACGGTAAAGATTTACACAAAAAACTTGGTGTTAGATAATGTTGTGTGATGTCACCTGTGGTCTTAAAGACGTGTGATGTCACCTGTGGTCTTAAAGACGTGTGATGTCACCTGTGGTCTTAAAGACGTGTGATGTCACCTGTGGTCTTAAAGACGTGTGATGTCACCTGTGGTCTTAAAGACGTGTGATGACCTGTGGTCTTAAAGTGTGATGTCACCTACGTGTGATGTCATTGTACTTTGCTCAGAAGTATATACAGAGTAAGCCATCATGTAGACCAGGTGTCACTCTAAACACAGCTTTATTAACATATTCATGTAGACCAGGTGTCACTCTAAACACAGCTTTATTAACACATTATGTAAAACTCTGTATATACACACACACACACACATATATGTGTGCGCGCATGTATGTATATATCCGACCTTCAAATTCATTTACGAAACACCAGAAATAGCTATTATTATAAATTTGTTATAGTTTTCATAGAGGAAATTTAGAGATTTGAATTTGATACTTTTTCATACATAATAACATGTACACATGACATTCGTGAACACACAAGAACAGGTACATATGACACCAATATACAATAACACGTAGATATTACATTCATTTATACAAAATAACATGTTACACACGACACACAGTCCTCCACTAGTGTCTCAAACGTGTTCATCTTTATATATTTACATATTTCACATAGAATGTCGCTCACAAACACATTTAAACTGCTAAATAAGTTAAAAAAAACTTGTTCTCAGTATAAATTCATAGTGTAACATAAGAGGAATTCCAAAATTGTAATTAATTAGCCCCCGAGGTGGCCGAGCTGTGTACGAGCTTCGTCTCGTCCAGCTGGTCTACGGTTCCAGGCTGTCTTGGTGGATGTAATTACTGGACGCAGTTTACTGTGTGTCCCCTCCAGTAATTCCACCTACCTGGACAGTCACTACCGTAGACCAGCTAGACAAGACCAAGTTTCCATTCAGCAAGGTCACTGAGGGTGGCAACCGCTGACTCTGGGGAAGTGGGGAAGGGAGTCCACTCAGTGACACAAGTGGATTCCTGGAGACACTGATCCGGGGAAGGCACCGCCGACCTTAGGTAAGTGGGGAAGGGGAAACATCCGGGAGCGAACGGATGGATTCCTGGATACATGAGCTTGGGGAAGGTTGTAGTTGAGGCTGACCTTAGGTAAGTGGGGAAGGGGAGACATCCGGGAGCGAACGGATGGATTCCTGGATACATAAACCTGGGAAAGGCATGAATACCAGCAGTTGAGGCTGACCTTGGGTAAGTGGTGAAGGGAAGACATCCGGCGGTAGACGGATCGATTCCTGGATACATGAACCTGGGTAAAGCAAGAATACCGCTGACTTTGGGGAAGTGGAGAAGGGATTTCCACCTGAGGTGACACCAAGTGGACTCCTGGAGACACTGATCCGGGGAAGGCACTGACCTAACTCGCTGACCTTAGGTAAGTGGGGAAGGGAAGACATCCGGGAGCGAGCGGATGGATTCCTGGATACATAAACTTGGGGAAGGTTGTTGTTGAGGCTAACCTTGGGTAAGTGGGGAAGGGGAGACATCTGGGAGCGAGCGGATGGATTCCTGGATACATGAACCTGGGGAAAGCATGAATACGTGCAGTTGAGGCTGACCTTGGGGAAGTGGGGAAGGGAAGACATCCGGCGGTAGACGGATCGATTCCTGGATACATGAACCTGGGTAAAGCAAGAATACCGCTGACTTTGGGGAAGTGGGGAAGGGATTCCACCTGCGGTGACACCAAGTGGACTCCTGGAGACCTTAGGTAAGTGGGGAAGGGAAGACATCCGGGAGCGAGCGGATGGATTCCTGGATACATAAACTTGGGGAAGGTTGTTGTTGAGGCTAACCTTGGGTAAGTGGGGAAGGGGAGACATCTGGGAGCGAGCGGATGGATTCCTGGATACATGAACCTGGGTAAAGCAAGAATACCAGCAGTTGAGGCTGACCTTGGGGAAGTGGGGAAGGGAAGACATCCGGCGGTAGACGGATCGATTCCTGGATACATGAACCTGGGTAAAGCAAGAATACCGCTGACTTTGGGGAAGTGGAGAAGGGATTTCCACCTGAGGTGACACCAAGTGGACTCCTGGAGACACTGATCCGGGGAAGGCACTGACCTAACTCGCTGACCTTAGGTAAGTGGGGAAGGGAAGACATCCGGGAGCGAGCGGATGGATTCCTGGATACATAAACTTGGGGAAGGTTGTTGTTGAGGCTAACCTTGGGTAAGTGGGGAAGGGGAGACATCCGGGAGCGAACGGATGGATTCCTGGATACATGAACCTGGGGAAAGCATGAATACATGCAGTTGAGGCTGACCTTGGGGAAGTGGGGAAGGGAAGACCTCTGGCGGTAGACGGATGGTTTCCTGGATACATGAACCTGGGGTAGGCATGAATACAGGTTGGTGAGGCTGACCTTGGGAAAGTGAGAAAGGGGAAACATCCGGCGGCGGACGGATGAATTCCTGGATACATAACCCTAGGGAAGGCTGAGGCTGGAAGGCAGAGAGAGAGAGGCGAGGCTGACCTTAGGGAAGTGAGGAAGGGTAGACATCCGGGGGCCCACGGATGGATTCCTGGACACATGAACCTGGGGAAGGCGAGGGGGGGGGGGCGGACCTTAAAGACGAACCACTGGCCTCCACGTGGCAAGGTCTGGTAACTCAGAGATAACTCTGAGGCTGACAGTGGTCGCAAATTATTAATGTTATTATAATTCAAGATTTGCTAATTTGGATTCAAAAGCGTCTACCAGGGTGGTATTATTTCCAATCCAGCCACTCTCATAGGAGCCACGGTAGTGTTCTTATTTTGTTCATTCACCGGAGTTAACATTAATAAAAATAACATTAATAAAAATATTGTTCTTATTTTTGATTAACACAACAGAGATAACATTGCAACAACTAGAAATGGCAGTAATATATGTTTGAGAGTCGTTGAGCGATGTGAAGATGACAGGTCTCCTGGGTACACATGTCTGGTACTCTAACATAACGTAGGTCATCTGGAAAAGACCCGGGCCGGGACAATACCGTGGGTGTTGCTGGAGTGAGACCCAACAGTTAGGTGTCTTCAATCAAAAACGTTTCGCCTACACAGTAGGCTTCTTCAGTTTAATATAGAGGCAGCAGCAGAGGCAGTGAATGTAAGGCTGATGTAATTATAATCATGCGTGATCCCAGAAAGTATCCCCGTGATCCCAGAAAGGTATCCCCGTGATCCCAGAAAGGTGCATAAACCTTATTGTTCATCTCTGTTGCTGTACATTTTTTCTTTGCTACTGTACTGCATTTCTGTACTGCACTCTACCGTTCTTTTGTTTTAATTTTCTGTACTGGTCGTCTCTGTTACTGTACTCATTCTTCTGTGTTACTGTACTGGTCTTCTCTGTTACTGTACTGGTCTTCTCTGTTACTGTACTGGTCTTCTCTGTTACTAGATTTATTTGTTCTTCTGTGTGTCTGTACTGGTCTTCTGTGCTACCAGTGTCAGGGGAACGCCTTCCTATTGAACAAAAGAAAGGAAAAATAACAAATGAATAACTTGATGGATAATAATTATGTTTTTCTAAGGATTTTAATTAAAAATAAATAAAATAAATATTGGCCGCTGTGGTTCCAGTAGGATGTTGGGACATGAGAATCTTATGCCCAGGATGGTCTTCTGATGATGTTTTAGAAGAAATGGTGTTGGTTATCCTGGGTGGCGGTGTTCGTCCCATGTTCTGAAAATCCTGTCACTACTTGGTTGTATCACCACAATTCAGATTTTAGAGGTGAGGAGTCGTAATGTCCCACTACGTCCTGTAGACAGGGATCTTGCTCCAATTAACTAGCGTCTACCCTGGTTGACCAGGTCAGCAGCAGAGCTGATAATAAAGAAAACACTGGTTATATAAGTGTTAAATAAGTATGACATTGAAGAAAGACAAAGGCTGGTATTCTACTTCAATGTCATGACTTGTAACCAGGTAAATTAGTATCAATGAACAGAAATACTCCTTGTAGATCACCGTACCTGATCATGAGAAGAGTGGAGGTGAAGTTATTCTTCAAACTTCAACCCACACCAGGTAAGGTTAATACTACCAGGAATAGAAATTAAAGCAACTCAGACGCTAGGAACTGAAGTTTAGCCTCTGCCCACTAGATGGAAGAGTGGGCGGTAACACGCTAGTGGTTCCTGGGTGTCTGAACAACCATACCTCCCACTTTTTTAATTTTTTTTCCTCAAAATATCCCCTTTCCTAAACTTACAGTCCTGAAGCAGTATGTTAAGTTACAGAGGGAAAAGTACTATGTACACCCTCGGTTCAGCCAATCTGAGAAGTGGTTTTCCGAGTCATATATATATATATATATGAACAACTTTAAACTTATAAGACTGGATAGCCCATCTTAAGAGTCGGCTACTTGAACCTTTGAAGTTTTCCAGGTACATCAGTGGCTTGCGATCTGTTTCAAGCACAAAGGGTTTTCCATATAAGTAGTAGTTGAACCCACTTACACCCCATACCAATGCATAACATTCCTTCTCCACAGTGGAGTAGTTTTCTTCCCTCGCAGAAGCTTCTTACTGGTGGAAGATATAGGGAAGTGAATCTCATCATAATACTGTAGTGGAACAGCCCCGAGTCCTGAATGGAAGGCATCCGTTTGGAGACAAAAGACTTTATTAATAACTGGTAATTTTAGAACAGGAGGATTGGAAAGTATTCTTTACTTTGTTCGAAGCTTTCTACAGCCTCTTCAGAACAAACAAGAGGTTCCTTTACATACTTTTTAAATAGTCTGTGAGAATGGAAGTCAGACCTTTTAAATTATGTACAAAAATTCTCTTTTGAAATTTACTGACCCAAGGAAACTTCTTAGCAATTTTGTTTTGTAGTTAGGAAGGAGCTTTCTAGAACTGCTTTCGTCTTGTTAGGAAGAGGTGATAAATTACTGTCAGAAATAATAAACCCGAGGTATTGTACTTTGAAATAGCCAAGAAAACACTTCTGTGGTTTGATTGTAAGGCAATGAGCTCTTAGTCTTTTTAAAACCAGCGACAGTGTAGTAAGATGATCCTCCCAGACATAAATCATGATGTAAATATTATCGAAATACACTGAAACATTCTTGAGGTCAGAAAGGAATATTCTCATAAGCCGGATATACGTGGCACACGCGGTGACCAAGCCGTAAGGCACTGTGCGATATTGCATTAGTCCTTTATGAGTAGGGAAAGCCGTGTATGGTTTCGAGTCTGGGTGTAACGACACTTGATGGTACGCTTGTGAGATGTCTAATTCAGAGAAAAATTTAGTCATGGAATTCATACAAGTCATGATCGATTACTGGCATGGGTTCAACGTCCCATTTAGTGATAACATTTAATAACGAAAATCTTGAGCCAGTCGGTAAGAATTGTCTGGTTTCTTAACCATGACAACTGCTGAACAGAAAGCTGATTTAGAAGGTTCAATGATATTTAACTTTAAGAGTTTGTCAACTTCGTTATCAAATGTTTTCCGTAAGTGAACCGCAACAGGATAGATTTTCCGTCTTACTGGTTCATGAGCTGACAATTGAATCTTGTGTACAACGGTAGTGGTAAGTCCTGGGATCTCTGTGAATATGTCAGAAAAGGTATTTACTATGGCATTTACTTGAGACTTTTGTTTAGTAGATAGTTCACTCTTGATGTTGATGTTTGAGTTATTAGTTGGAGAATCAACAGTTAAGATATCTAGTAGTTCCTTCGATTCTGTGCGAGACTAGTGATCTATAATACAAACTTTACATTCACGAGAATCATGACTGACTGTTAGACAAAATATCTTCATCGAAGGAGTTTCAACGAAGAATAACTTCTCTACGGTGGAACAGTTCCAAAATATTGACATGTTACATTCGTTCTTTACCCTTGACATCCAAGAGATAATCTACCTTATTACAGAACTTTACTATTTTATTCGGTCCGCTCCAGGAAATTAACAATTTGTTGGATTTATCTGGTAAAAGAACTAAAACTTCATCGCCAATATTAAATTTACGCTTGACTCTTTTGGTCAATATAGGTCTTGTATGTTTCCATGGAAATATTCAAGTTCTTGACAACTAAATCAGCGGTTTCTTCTAATCTTTCTCTCAGATCTAAAAAAAAAAAAACTGATAAGTGCTTTGAACTTCAGGTTTAATATATTTGGACCACAGTTCATTCAAGATAAATAGAGGTTCACGAGCTTGTCTCCCATAAAGCAATTCGAAAGGGGAATATCCAAGTGAATCACTTGGAATCTGACGCATTACAAAGAGCACATGGTAGATAACTTTACCAGTCAGTTGGCTTAAGGAAACAAAGTTTCTTTAATATTGACTTTAGGATAGCATGTTGTCATTCCACTCTTCCGTTACAATTTGGATGTAACGGAGGTTTAACACCCACAAGTTGATAAACTTGATCCATTAATTCAGAAGTAAATTGTGTTCCTTGATCAGAAAGAATTTCCCTGGGTATACCTACCCGTGAAAAAATAGTCACTTTTCTGCAACTTCTACTGACGTACCGCTTCTGGGAAGCTAGACGCATAGCCAGTCATAGTCAAGATGTATTTATGACCTCCTGATGAACCAGAAGTGATACGACCAACTCTATCCACTGCAACCCTAGCAAATGGGACTGAGTAAATCGGCATTATTACCATAGAAACTCTCATAGTTCTTCCAATTTGTGAGGAAAGCTAACATAATTTAATTTAATTTAATAATTTTATACCGTGAAGAATCTAAGTTAGGGAAAAGCTTACTAGAGATAACAATACAGGAACATCCAGTATCTCTAAGAATTGGCGAAACATTCATTCCATTAAGAGTACCTTCACTAAAAGCTGCGTTAATATTAGCTTCAGTGAAACACTTCCCGATATTCTCACGCTTCCTCTTGGCACATTCTTGACGTTTATGTCCAAATTCATTACAGATGAAAGATATCATCGTGAAGTCCGTGGAATTCTTAGGCACAAAGGTTTAGGGCCCCTCAGTTTGCTGAGGCACAACAGATTTATATCTGCTACGGTCCTTGGGGTAGTTATTATGCTCACACACATTGGGGTAGTTATTATGCTCACACACACATATACGGTCCTTGGGGTAGTTATTATGCTCACACACACATATACGGTCCTTGGGGTAGTTATTATGCTCACACACACATATATGTCTGGGACTTGTGTCATCTCCGAAGATGTCTGAACATTTTGTTCTTTTATAAATATTTGTAAATGAAAGGTTACAGACGAAAGGACTTGATCCCTTTCCACCCAAGGTGTGGGTGGTAGTGGGTGGTAGTAACACCCCACCCATGGTGAGGGGGGTAGTAACACCATACCCATGGTGTGGGTGGTAGTAACACCATGGTGAGGGTGGTAGTAACACCATACCCATGGTGAGGGTGGTAGTAACACCATACCCATGGTGAGGGTGGTAGTAACACCATACCCATGGTGAGGGTGGTAGTAA
Source organism: Cherax quadricarinatus (assembly GCF_038502225.1). Classification (NCBI taxonomy): domain Eukaryota; kingdom Metazoa; phylum Arthropoda; class Malacostraca; order Decapoda; family Parastacidae; genus Cherax; species Cherax quadricarinatus. The sequence continues at coordinate 85,173 of NW_027195915.1, read as the reverse complement.
CACCATACCCATGGTGAGGGTGGTAGTAACACCATACCCATGGTGTGGGTGGTAGTAACACCATACCCATGGTGTGGGTGGTAGTAACACCATACCCATGGTGTGGGTGGTAGTAACACCATACCCATGGTGTGGGTGGTAGTAACACCATACCCATGGTGTGGGTGGTAGTAACACCATACCCATGGTGTGGGTGGTAGTAACACCATACCCATGGTGTGGGTGGTAGTAACACCATACCCATGGTGTGGGTGGTAGTAACACCATACCCATGGTGTGGGTGGTAGTAACACCATACCCATGGTGTGGGTGGTAGTAACACCATACCCATGGTGTGGGTGGTAGTAACACCATACCCATGGTGTGGGTGGTAGTAACACCATACCCATGGTGTGGGTGGTAGTAACACCATACCCATGGTGTGGGTGGTAGTAACACCATAACACCATACCCATGGTGTGGGTGGTAGTAACACCATAACACCATACCCATGGTGTGGGTGGTAGTAACACCATACCCATGGTGTGGGTGGTAGTAACACCATACCCATGGTGTGGGTGGTAGTAACACCATACCCATGGTGTGGGTGGTAGTAACACCATACCCATGGTGTGGGTGGTAACACCATACCCATGGTGTGGGTGGTAGTAACACCATACCCATGGTGTGGGTGGTACTAACACCACCATACCCATGGTGTGGGTGGTAGTAACACCATACCCATGGTGTGGGTGGTAGTAACACCATACCCATGGTGTGGGTGGTAGTAACACCATACCCATGGTGTCGGTGGTAGTAACACCATACCCATGGTGTGGGTGGTAGTAACACCATACCCATGGTGTGGGTGGTAGTAACACCATACCCATGGTGTGGGTGGTAGTAACACCATACCCATGGTGTGGGTGGTAGTAACACCATACCCATGGTGTGGGTGGTAGTAACACCATACCGAGGCACAACTCGTTCTCACCGAACCAGACCTCAGACACCGACGGTGCCTAGAAGCCTCACTAATCGCCGTCACCGACACTATAGAACGCAACACTGGAAACTACAAAATTTCAAAAACATTGGCATACATGATACTTAAGCAGCACCAACCCAACAACACAGGAGTCACATGATTTCATCGTCTACCCGTCCTCATCATAAGCAGAGGTTGTTTTGATAAGGACCTGCTTCGCATGGGCCAGTAGGCCTTCTACAGTGTTCCTCCATTCTTATATTCCTATGACATTCCTCAGGTCACGTGCGTCACATTTCACTCTCCGCCTATATATATAATGTCTTTCTACCTCTGTATGTTAGAAGTGATCAAGGTCCCAGGACCGAAACGTTTTCTAATAAATATGTTATAGTGTTTGCTTACGTGTCTTTCTAAAACCATATATATATATATATATATATATATATATATATATATATATATATATATATATATATATATATATATATATATATATATATATATATATATATATAATATATATATATATACATACATACATACAATTTAAATTAAGGAATTAAATACTATGATATATAAATAGAAGGTTAGGTTAGGTAAGGTTAGGTTAGGATAGGATAGGTTTGGTTAGGTTAGGTTAGGTTAAGTTACGTTAAGTTAGGTTAAGTTAGGTTAGGTTAGGATAGGTTAGGTTAGGTTAAGATAGGTTAGATTAGGATAAGTTAGGTTAGGTTAGGTTAAGATAGGTTAGGTTAGGATAAGTTAGGTTAGGTTAGGATAAGTTAGGTTAGGTTAGGATAAGTTAGGTTAGGTTAGGATAAGTTAGGTTAGGTTAGGATAGGTTAGGTTAGGTTAGGTTAGGTTAGGTTAGGTTAGGTGTGTGTGTGTGTGTGTGTGTGTGTGTGTGTGTGTGTGTGTGTGTGTGTGTTAGGTGGACAGAGTTTTGTGAATATCTTGGTTACAGTGATTTTAGTGGATTTGAGATGGGTGATGAGATGCATTTGTGGATGTGAAATGTGATTTTTGTGTGTGTTCAGAAGAGGTGTGTTGGGAGATGGGTGAGTGGATGTGAAGAAATGCGGGTGAGATGGAGAGGGGTATGGGGAGGGTTGTATTAGAAATTTAATGAAATATGGGGGGATTTTACTGAAAATAAAGGTAATGTGTGAATATTTTAAAAAGAAATTATAGAATTGAAAAGTTATGATATATTGGAAAAGAATGGAGGGTGTTGAAACATGTCGCAATAGTTGGGTAGTGAGATTAGTTGATGCGAGTATAATATCAATTTATGTGGATACAAGGACCTGGGTATGGAGAGGCTTTTATTAGAATTTTAGTAATGTAAAGAGGAAATGTGTATTACATTTAAGATTCAGTAAAAGGAAGGGGAAAAAAAATGTGAATAAATTGGTAATTGATGAGGGTTGTGGGTAATGTAGTCGAACTAGAGTTGCTGAAAATATGATATAAGTGGGTTGTTTTTTGTGACTTTTTCTGATGAAATTAGTTAAAACGAGAAAAAATTGTGGGTTGTTGGTGATGTGGGTTGTGGGGTGTTGTGGGTGTTGATCTTAGTTTATGGTGATTTTGGTGGTGTTTTGAGTGTATTCAGTGGTGTTTTAGTAGTATTCAGTGGTGTATTTGGGAGTACTCAAATGGTGTTTTGGAAGTGTTTTAGTGTTGTTTGGAAAATGTTCAAAGGTGTTTTTGAAGGTGTTCAAATGATGTGCAAGAGTACTTATGAAGGTGTTCTGGGAGTAATCAGAGGTGATTTTGGTGGTGTTCGATTGATGTTTTTGGAGTATTCAAAGGCAATTGATGGTGTTTTTTTTGTGATGTTCAAAGTAAAGTGTTTGAGTTAGTTTTTGTGATACTGTTGTAAAAATCTGGAGACTGAGGGAGGAGTTTGGAGGGATGAGTTGTAATTTAATGAAATGTGTAAGTGCAGATAAATTAGAGCTGTCAAATCTTATTTGGGAGTATTCAAAATGATATTTTGGAAGTGTTTCAGTGTTGTTTGGAAATGTTCAAAGGTATTTTTGTGAGTATTCAAATGATTTATGAGAGTGTTTTTGAAGGTGTTCAAAGTGAGGTGTGTGTGCGTATTAACTTCGTAATATGTAAAATTGTGAGTAGTGAATTTATCGAAAAGTGGTTATAAGTGTTGTGGTGACTTTCTGATGAAATAGTTAAAACGAGAAAAATGTCTAGACTTGTGTTGTGAAGAAATTGTGGATTGTTGTGGGTATTAACGAAAAAAATGTGAAATTATTTGGATTATCCTGGGTTAAGAGTGAAAATGTTTTCCCTATGTTGTACATGAAATGTGTAGGGGTAAGTCGACAAGATTCAGCCTGTGTGTGCGGTCATCGCGTGACGTCACTGACATAGGGGGAAGTCGACAAGATTCAGCCTGTATGTGTGAGGTCATCACGTGACGTCCCTCACATAGGGGGAAGTCGACAAGATTCAGCCTGTATGTGTGAGGTCATCACGTGACGTCCCTCACATAGGGGGAAGTCGACAAGATTCAGCCTGTATGTGTGAGGTCATCACGTGACGTCACAGACATAGGGGGAAGTCGACAAGATTCAGCTTGTATGTGTGTGTGTGACGTCACTGACCGCTGAGTAAACACCCTTTTTACTTCATTTAACTTAATGAGAGGAATACTGACGTCACACTTGTTTAGACCTGTAGTAAGAGAGAGCACCATGCCCCATAGGAGGAGTTCATTTGAATGATTACCCTGAGAGGGGGGAATCCAAAAACTTAATCCGAGGAGATGGAGTCTTGGTTAGGTTAGGTAAGGTTCGTCAGGAAACAGTACAAATGTTTCCTGACGCGGGTCTTAGTCAGATGATGACCCGCCTTTGGTGCTTTTGGTCATCTGACCGAGGCCTTCCGCTGGCTTACCGGTCCACCCCTTTAAAAATTATGATCATTTATAACCATTGTTATATATGGAGTCTTGGTATTATCGAAAAAAAACTTGATCCAAGGAGATCATAATAATTTCGAAACCCCATATGGGGGAATCCAAAAGCTTGATGCGAGGAATTGGAGTCATTGTATTATCGAGAAAACCTTGATGCAAGTGGGAGTCCATTTTGAATGCTTATACCCAGAGGGGGGAATCCAAAAAACTTGATCCGAGGAGATGGAGTCTTTGTATTATCGAGAAAACTTGATCCAAGGAGATCATAAGAATTTCGAAACCCCATAGGGGGGAAATCCAAAAACTTGATCCGAGGAAATGGAGTCTTTGTATTATCGAGAAAACTTGATCCGAGGAAGTAGAGTCTTTTGTATTATCGAGAAAAATTGGGGGTGAAAGTGGGAGGGGGGAACCTCAAAAATTTGACCCGAGGAGAGCACAAGAAATTCAAAAAAAATTCGAAAAAAATCTGAAAAAAAATCGGGGCGCAGGGGCGATCCGGACTACGCTGCAGAAGGCGCAGCAGAAGGCGCGGGCGGGGCTCGAGGGGCGCGGGCGGGGCGCGTGGGCGCTGCGAGGGTGGTGGGTCGGGGCGACAGTCGGGGGGCGCGGGAGGGCGCGGGTGGGGGGCGCGGGTGGGGGGCGCGGGGGGCGCGGGGGGCGTGGGTGGGGGGGTCGTGGGCGGGGGTCGTGGGCGGGGTCAAGGTCATTAGCACATAGGTGTGAAAAGGGAGCCACTCAGCCACAGCCCTTTCGGGAGGAAGCCACTCAGGAACAGCCACTCAGCCGCAGTAGTCACTGAGCCGCCTTCAGTACTTTTTATATATATATATATATATATATATATATATATATATATATATATATATATATATATATATATATATATATATATATATATATATATATATATATATATCTTTTAACCACAGTACAGTGGCATCAGTCTTTTAACCACAGTACAGTGACATCACACGTCTTTAACACCACAGGCATATTGTAACTTAATTCATCACTTTAGCTATCAAAACTCTACTCTTCTAACATCTCTCATATATCTTTTCCACAAGTATAAATACAGCCAAGTGCAACTTTGCTTTATATAAGTGTTGTTAAGTTCAGTATTTCAGTGTTTACACATGATCCACAGATTACCTTCACTTTCTGAACTGTCACTCTTCTATGTTATCAATATTATCTTTATCATCACTTCAGTAATCATAATTCTGACAAACTTTACCTGGTATTGTCAGCAGTCTCCAGGCTGACAGCAGAGTCAGCCAGACTGACAGCAGAGTCAGCCAGGCTGACAGCAGAGTCAGCCAAGCTGACAGCTGTACTACAGAACTGTGATCTTCTTTACTGTGAATTATTATGTAGATCATGCAAGTTTTTTCTGATGTTTACTTTTCACTTTCATCTACACATATACATCACTACAAACTCACTAACAACACATATATACATACATGTGTACACATACACATCACTACAAACACACTACTAACACCACACACATTTGCATACATGTGTATACATATACATCACTACATACTCACTACTACCAACACATATATACATACATGTGTACACATATACATTACTACAAACACACTACTACCAACACATATATACATACATGTGTACACATATACATTACACAAACACACTACTACTACAAACACACTACTACCAACATATATATACATACATGTGTACACATATACACTACAAACATACAACTACCAACCCACATATATACATACATGTGTACACGTTACCAAAGACATATCTACACTCTCCCTCACTGTTGTTTAATTTAATTTAATATTGTATAAATTGTGTAAGGGAATTTGGAAAAAATTTTATTAAATGATTTAAATTTTCTTAAGAAACTGCAATGAAGGTTATAATATTTTGATGAAATAATGTGGGAAAAGATGTAAATATGTGAAGAAGTGACTAACTTGAGAGACTTGTGGTCGAGACAAAGGAAATATTCTTATAAAACACTAAGTAGGATTAATTATTAAATAATTCTCAGTTCTCATACATACACTTCTCTCACTTCTTCATTAATGACAAAAAAAAAAAATCACCATCACAGATACAAAATAAAAACTATCGGTGACATAAATAAAAACTGTCAACTTGGATGATTCGATCTCTTGACAATAAGAATTTTGGTGGTGGCTGCCACAACCTGGCCAGTACGACTGTGTGTTGCCACAACCTGGCCAGTACGACTGTGTTGCCACAACCTGGCCAGTACGACTGTGTGTTGCCACAACCTGGCCAGTACGACTGTGTTGCCACAACCTGGCCAGTACGACTGTGTGTTGCCACAACCTGGCCAGTACGACTGTGTACAACCTGGCCAGTACGACTGCGTGTTGCCACAACCTGGCCAGTACGACTGTGTGCTGTCACAACCTGGCCAGTACGACTGTGTGCTGGCCAGTACGACTGTGCTCTCCCAGACTGTTATATACTGTGATGTATCAATGTACCACTAAATGCATACTGCACCAATGAATGTTGTAGTGCACTATGTTGCTAAGATATATGCCACAAACCCAGGAAGTACTGCTATTATGTGTTTTTTCACCACCATCGTTGTGTTGTGATGTGTATAAAGCCTGTCTGATACACCAAAGTTAATAACACTGTATGTAACATGTTTGGTAAATATCTGATTAAAGACTTATTAGCAGAATTCCTTTCTTAGAATTCTGTTGCTAGGATTCAAGTGTGTAAGTCTGGACGCTACTGGAAGAATACTACTGGAAGGATTGTTACCAGAAGACTATTGATAGAAGATCTCTGGTGGGTTTATGCTGGAAATAGAGTGATGGCAGAACTCTGTTGGTAAAAGACTTTAGGTAGCGGTTCATTTGTTACTTATAGGATGAATCAAGTCAGCTGGCGTTATACGTCTGCGTGATCGTGGTGTCTCCACCCAGATTATTCTTTCAGCGACTTATTTTTTAAGTTTCTTCCTGATGGGAAAGAGAATTTTGTCTCTCTTTGTCACATCACAGATATAATCGGTGCAGATGTTTCCTCTAGAAAATTAATGATGGATGATTTATATGAGCGAACACAGTAGAGGGTGACCATTGTCATTCCATGACGGTGTTCTCTTCCTCAGAAACACAGTACTTGATGAAAAGAAACCTCACAAACTTCAAATACAACGACTAATACATTCCAAGAAGTAAGGAATGACACCAAGCCCAGGAGCTTGATACCAACTGTTAATAAAATGGTGACCAACAGAAAATTCGGTGTGCTGGACAAACTAGAGCTGGAAAAAAATATTATATATTTAAAACTAGGAAACACAGAACTATGTGTGTCTCCAGGATCTTCTACATTGTATTAACGTCTCCTCGCAGCTCATAACTCTTAACTTTGGAACAAACACCGCACTTTCCCTGCACTTTCTCTAATACGTTATCATGTTCGTAGAGGTGCGGGTTATATGCTGGTGCTGCATACTCCATAATAGACAACACATCTCTTACATTGCCCGGAACAATTCGATCGAGATTCTCGAAGACTGATCACTCTGTCTTTCACTCAGAGGTTTGTGGCTGTGTCCCTGAAGTCTATGTTCTGAGTCCGCTAATCTTGCCTCTTCTTTAATTTTCTTAACTTCGCCCTTTCAAGGACACCAGCCCAAGACCATGGAATATGTCAGGGAAACCCGTCCACGAAGATGGAATGTGAGAGGGAAACCCGTCCAGGGTGATGGAATATGACAGAAAAGCCCGACCAGGGCGAAGGAATATGAGAAGGAAAATAGTCCAGGGAGATGGAATATGATAAAGAAAAATGATCAGATAGAATATGACAGGTAAACCCGTTCATGGGGATGGAATATGATGGGGAAACCTGTCCAGGGCGATGGAATATGAGAGGGAAGCTCGTACAGGACAATTGAATATGAGAGAGAAACCCGTCTTTGCACGGGTTTGGAATATGAGACGGAAATGGCGATGGAATATGACAAGGAAACCCGTCCAGAGCAATGTAATATGACAAGGAAACCCGTCCAGAGCGATGGAATATGACAAGTAAACCCATCCAGGGCGATGGACTATGACAGGGAAACCCGTCCAGGGCGATGGAATATGACAGAAACCCATCCAGGGAGATGGAATATGACAGGGAAACCCGTCCTGGCGATGATAAATATTAGAGAAACCCATCTAGGGCGATGGAATATTGCAGAAAAACGTCCAAAGCGAGGGAATATGACAAGAAAATCTGTCTCCTGAAATAGAAAATGAAAATGACAGGAAAACTCATCCATTGCATAGAAAAAGACAGAAAAACAGTTCCATATTAATAGAAAATGAAAGAAAAACCCGTCCAAGGCGATGGAAAATGAGAAGTTGTTCTGTCCAGGACGATGATGGAAAACATGCTTGGCATGATTTGTTTACTTTTGAACTTTGGTAAAAATCGAACATTTCTGCTACTTTGAGCTCAATTTCAAGGTACTTTTCATTGTAAAACCAGTCAAAATCATCTCAATTTCTGTAATATGTCTTCCATTCTATAAAATGAGACCAAGAAAACTAGAATACAACAATAAATTCCAAGGCGACGGAAGATGACAGAGAAACCCGTCCAGAGCGATGAAAAACTACAAGAAATAAATCAAGGCCGATAGAACATGAGAAAGAAACCCATGAAGGTCGATGGAAAACGACAGGGAAACCCTTCTAAGATGAGGGAAAATGACAAGGAAACCTGTCCAGGGCGAGTAAATATGAGAGAAATAAGTTCAGAGTTACGGATTATGACAGAAAAAGAGTCCATTGTGACTGAAAATGACAGTGGAAACCCAGGAAGCTGGATGGAAAATGATAAGGAAACCTGTCATCTCTCATGGAATATGACAAAGAAACCTCTCTAGGGCGAATGAATGTGACAGGGAAACACATCCAAGGCGATGGAGTAAAAGAGTAGAAATACGTCAAGGGCGACGTAAAATGACAAGAAAACCAGTCAAGGGAGATGGAATATGACAAAAACCTGTCCAGGTTGGTGGATAATGACAGGGATACCCGTCCAGGGTGGTTGATAATGACAGGGATACCCAACCTGGGTAGTGGAGAATGACAGGGATACCCGTCGAGGGTGGTGCATGACAAAGCTGCCCATCCTGGGTGGTGGATTATGACAGGGATGCCAGTTCAGTGTGGTGGATAATGACAGGGATACTCGTCCAGTGTGGTGCATCATGACAGATACCCGTCCAGGCTGGTTGATGACAGAGATACCCGTCCACGGTGGTTGATAATGACAGGGATACCCATCCATGGTGGTGGATAATGACAGGGATACCCGTCGAGTGTGGTGGATAATGACAGGGATACCCGTCGAGTGGTGGATGACAGGGATACCCGTTCAGTGTGGTGGATAATGACAGGGATACCCGTCACCTAGGGTAGTGGATAATGGGGATACTCACCAAGGAGGTGGATAACGACAGGGATACCCGTCCAGGGAGGTGGGTAATAACAGGTATACCTGTCCAGGGTTGTGGATAATGACAGGTATGCCCGTCAACAGTGGTGGTTAATGACGGATACCCGTCCAGGGTGGTGGATATTGACAGGAATACCTGTCCAGGGTTATATATAATGGCAGTGATACCCGTCCAGGGTGGTGGATGGCAGGAATACCCGTCCAGGGTGATGGATAATGACAGGGATACCCATCCAGAGTGGTAGATAATGACGGACACCCGTCCAGGGTGGTGGATAATGAGAGGGATACCCGTCCAGCGTGGTGCATAATGACAGGGATACCCATCCATGGTGGTGAATAGTGAAAGGAATACCCGTCCAGGGTGATGGATAATGACAGGGATACCTTTCCAGGGTAGTTGATAATGACAGGGGTTCCCGTCGATAGTGGTGGATAATACCAGGGATACCTGTCCAGAGTTGTGGATAATGAAAAAGATACCCGTCGAGTGGTGGATAATGACAGGGGTAACCTTCCAAGGTTGTGGATAATGAGAGGGATACCCGTCGAGGGTGATGGATAATGACGGATACCCCTCCAGGGTGGTGGATAATGACAGGGATATTCTTGCTGGGTGGTGGGTAATGACAGGTATACCCATCCATAATGGTGGGTAATGACAGGGATACCCGTCCAGGGTGGTGGATGTTGACAGGGATACCTATCCAGGGTGATGGATAATGACAGGAATACCCGTCCAGGGTAGTGTATGACAAGGATACCTATCCAGAGTGGTGGATAATGACAGGGATATCCGTCCAGGGTGGATAATGACAGGGATACCCGTCCAGAGTGGTGACACTAGCACTATGTATATTAGGGTACCACTGTAGTATACACTATGTATACTAAGGTACCACTGTAGTATACACTAACACTATGTACACTAAGGTACCACTGTAGTATACACTAACACTATGTACACTAAGGTACCACTGTAGTATACACTAACACTATATATACTAGGGAACTACTGTAGTATACACTATAACACTATGTATATTAGGGTACCACTGTAGTATACACTATGTATACTAGGGTACCACTGTAGTATACACTAACACTATATATACTAGGGCACCACTGTAGTATACACTATAACACTATGTATACTAGGGTACCACTGTAGTATACACTAACACTATGTATGCTAGGGTACCACTGTAGTATACACTATGTATACTAGGGTACCACTGGAGTATACACTAACACTATGTATACTAGGGTACCACTGTAGTATACACTAACACTATGTATGCTAGGGTACCACTGTAGTATACACTATAACACTATGTATACTAGACTACCACTGTATTATACACTAACACTATGTATACTACGGTACCACTGTAGTATACACTAACACTATGTATACTAGGGTGCCACTGTAGTATACACTAACACTATGTATACTAGGGTACCACTGTAGTATACACTAACACTATGTATACTAGGGTGCCACTGTAGTATACACTAACACTATGTATACTAGGGTACCACTGTAGTATACACTAACACTATGTATACTAGGGTGCCACTGTAGTATACACTAACACTATGTATACTAGGGTACCACTGTAGTATACACTAACACTATGTATACTAGGGTACCACTGTAGTATACACTAACACTATGTATACTAGGGTACCACTGTAGTATACACTAACACTATGTATACTAGGGTACCACTGTAGTATACACTAACACTATGTATACTAGGGTGCCACTGTAGTATACACTAACACTATGTATACTAGGGTACCACTGTAGTATACACTAACACTATGTATACTAGGGTGCCACTGTAGTATACACTAACACTATGTATACTAGGGTACCACTGTAGTATACACTAACACTATGTATACTAGGGTACCACTGTAGTATACACTAACACTATGTATACTAGGGTACCACTGTAGTATACACTAACACTATGTATACTAGGGTACCACTGTAGTATACACTAACACTATGTATACTAGGGTACCACTGTAGTATACACTAACACTATGTATACTAGGGTGCCACTGTAGTATACACTAACACTATGTATACTAGGGTACCACTGTAGTATACACTAACACTATGTATACTAGGGTACCACTGTAGTATACACTAACACTATGTATACTAGGGTGCCACTGTAGTATACACTAACACTATGTATACTAGGGTACCACTGTAGTATACACTAACACTATGTATACTAGGGTACCACTGTAGTATACACTAACACTATGTATACTAGGGTACCACTGTAGTATACACTAACACTATGTATACTAGGGTACCACTGTAGTATACACTAACACTATGTATACTAGGGTACCACTGTAGTATACACTAACACTATGTATACTAGGGTACCACTGTAGTATACACTAACACTATGTATACTAGGGTACCACTGTAGTATACACTAACACTATGTATACACAATATTATCAAGGAAACTTTCTTTCCTTTGACAAAGAAGAAAACTATTATTATTTTGCACACGGCACACTAGGCCTATAATTCCCCTCTGGCAGTAAACTCTGCTAGGTAGTGCACACTAATTCTCCTTTTTTGACTCAGTATATACTATTTCCTCCCGATGATTGGTTCCAAGTGCTAGAGGGATGTATGGTATAAGATTGCTGGCACAAATTTAAGTTCTAGCAGGTAAGAGAGACAGTAAAAACACCAGAAAACACGGAGCACAACGAGGTCCCCGGGGTGACACCCAGCTTCTTCTGATATATATTACACGGTGAAAGATATATCTTCCTTATAAGTGGGTCATTAAAGACCTGTGGCGCAACATAAAGCTGGAAGATAAAAACAATCGAAATATGAAAAATTAGATTATCTTGCCGAAAAATAGAGCAAGAACCTGGCAACATTTTGGTGCATGTCTCTTCTGTACGATAATTACATAAAAAGTTGTCGTAATTATTATAAACAAGGTAATTACGTCATTAGCGTTCACAGTCTCCCTACGATTCCCGTTGGGGAGGGTAACCTCTACCTGTTCGACAATGTTCGCACATCGTGTTAAAATCAAACCAGCCAGTGGTGTTATAAATGATTCCACTAAACTATTACTTGCTGCCGCTATAAGGACCTGCCTACATCTCAAATTCACAGCGATCCACTCACTCAAGGACTCCTTTATTGTCGTCTGCACCGACGACAATGAAGCAGCTAAACTTATGGACGACACTGCAATGAATACATTACGAGACCGACAATTCATCATATCACCGTCTCCCTCCTTGCTGGCGAAACGTTCAGTTTTTGTTAAACAATTGGATAAGATAATCACATCCATACCAACGGATGAACTGAAGACCTCTATCGAAGACCAAAACACCTGGGCCTCTGTAGACACCATCACACGAATTCCCAATGCCTCATCTATGATCAAAATCACCTTTTCAAACATAGATATGGCTACCCAAGCGCTCTCTAATGGACTAGCTATCTCATATTACCACATACATCCACGCCACATTGAACCTGAACGTTTTGCCCATGTCTCTCCCTGTTGGAACTGTTACTCTTATCAACATTCAACCAAGGACTGTCCCATTAAAGACAAAAAGTTCTGTTCTACCTGTGGAAAAGAAGGTCATGACTTCAAAGCTGCACCACGACCAATGCCACTCCAACATGTCTTAACTGCAAGGGTACTCATCATACCCTTGCAGCTAAATGCCCACTACGAAAAGAAGTAATGTCGAAAAAAATTAAAGAAGAAACCAAGAAGAATAGTCCCAAATCGCCGACATATGCCGCCATTTCAAAACTCCAGTCGGACACCACCAGAATTCTACAAGCCACACAGCAGTCATCTCTATCCAGCAATTCCCTTTCTGCACTCCCTGACGCTGCTCCCTCTAAGGTGTTGTACTGCATGATGTATGCACACCTTGCAAATGCAGCAAACCCAGGCACATTCAACACTACAATTAACGAACTATTCCGTCTTAACAACATGCCGTCATTCAACTTTCCTGACTCGCCAACATCACAGGACTTCCTCAAGATTATCCCAAACATCGCTAACTTCACATCAACTTCAGGCCCAAATCCTGACTCTGCCCCAAAAAACACTCCTGAACCACCCCCAGTGACCACTACCACCTCTCAACAACCACCAACAACCAGCCAGACCGCAAATACTCTAGACTCCCAGCCTCCTCTTGACACAATCACTGTAGAAACAATTGAACAAGAATTTTCTGACGAATCCCCCGACGAAGCAGATAGCGACGACTCCAGCACACCCTCTTGGGAAAACCTTACTTTCTACACCTCTCCCTCGAACGCTGACACCATGACCTGCTCTGAACTCTACAAAGGCCTCGGTGATGGAACAGTCAAGTATGCCTGCGAATCACCTCTTCACTTCACACTCACGCAAGTTCTTGAGTTCATCAAGCCTCTTCGTTTCACTTTTTCCAACAAGACAACGCTATACCACCTCTCCAGGAGCAGCTTCAAGAAGTTTGCAAATGGCTCCACTGCAAACCTGCCTCCTCAACTACTAAAATAACCTCCCACATGTCTGCTGCCCTCTGATGGTCCTACCTGCCTGCCCTCTCCTGCGACCTGGAAACTTCCAGCTCTCGAGACTCAAAGACCTCACCTACCACGAGACTGTTGCATACACAGCTTGCTCTCTTCCCGTTTTTTCTCCAAGTCTGTCCCACGATCGCCTTAGCTGCTGGGTCAAGCCCTGGCTCTATTTCTACGACTAAGAACACTCCTCTCCAGCGCTATTCTTCGTCTGTCCCGTCTTCCCCGCTCATCCCATTGGGATCTTACCTGCACTAGTTCGTTCGTTCGTTCGCCATCTCCACGACCACCCCAGGAGTGGCCACGACCACCCCAGGAGTGGCCATCTCCACGACCACCCCAGGAGTGGCCACCTCCACGACCACCCCAGGAGTGGCCAGCTCCACGACCACCCCAGGAGTGGCCACGGAGTGGCCACCCACGACCACCCCAGGAGTGGCCATCTCCACGACCACCCCAGGAGTGGCCACCTCCACGACCACCCCAGGAGTGGCCATCTCTCCACGACCACCCCAGGAGTGGCCATCTCCACGACCACCCCAGGAGTGGCCATCTCCACGACCACCCCAGGAGTGGCCACCCATACTCCACGACCACCCCAGGAGTGGGCCATCTCCAATGGCCATAAACAAGAACACGTACCTGTGGCCACCCGACGTGGACCTGGCCGACCACCCCAGAAGGATCGAAGAGCAGAAGAGGTGCGCATGTTGTGGCCACCCCAGATGTGGCTACCACGGCCACCTTACATGTGGCCAGACACTCCATGGCCATTCTAAATGTGGCCAGCACCTCCACGGCCACCCCAGATGTGGCCACCAGCAGTACTACGGCCACCCTAGATGTGGCCAGCAGCGGCCACGGCCACCTAGATGTGGCCAGCAGCACCACGGCCACCTCAGATGTGACCAGCACGGCCATATTGATATTAGACCTCCACTAACTCGTGTGGTACTATCTCTCTTGCCACTGTCTCAGTACTCTCTCTCTTGCTTCAGAACTCGTACTCTCTCTCTTGCATCTCTTGCTTCACTAACTCGTACCACCCTAGACTAACTCGTACTCTCTCTCTTCTTCACTAACTCGTGGCCACCACTGATATTCTCTTGACTAACTCGTACTGTCTCTCTTGCTTCATTCGTACTGCTTCACTAACTCGTACACTCTCTTGCTTCACTAACTCGTACTATCTCTCTTGCTTCAGTGATATTTCAGCTGTCACACTCGTACTAGATCTCTTGTTCACTAACTCGTACTCTCTCTCTTGCTTCACTAACTCGTATATCTCTTGCTTCACTTGCTTCACTAACACTAACTCGTACTATCTCTCTTGCTTCACTAACTCGTACTATCTCTCTTGCTTCACTAACTCGTACTATCTCTCTTGCTTCACTAACTCGTACTATCTCTCTTGCTTCACTAACTCGTACTATCTCTCTTGCTTCACTAACTCGTACTATCTCTCTTGCTTCACTAACTCGTACTATCTCTCTTGCTTCACTAACTCGTACTATCTCTCTTGCTTCACTAACTCGTACTATCTCTCTTGCTTCACTAACTCGTACTACTCTCTTGCTTCACTAACTCGTACTATCTCTTGCTTCACTAACTCGTACTATCTCTCTTGCTTCACTAACTCGTACTATCTCTGCTTCACTAACTCGTACTACTCTCTCTTGCTTCAATAACTCGTACTATCTCTCTTGCTTCAATAACTCGTACTATCTCTCTTGCTTCACTAACTCGTACTACCTCTCTTGCTTCACTAACTCGTACTACCTCTCTTGCTTCACTAACTCGTACTTTAGTTTTTATTGCACTAGATTTAAACTGTTTAGTCTCCGAACAAATTTCCCTAAAAAAATAAGCGTACGTTGTTTGTTCTTAATAAAAAATGAAACCCGACATTTTATACGCTTGTGCAGTGTCAGTATTAATTATTTTTCAATAGTTATAGAATGTCTCCTTATATTCTTAATTATCTGTGATAATTCTTTAAAATGATTTTCAGTTAAACAATAACTAATACCAACACAGACTAGAATTTTGCTTATATTTTAACTGAAACATTGGTAACATTGTAATGTAACATTGTAATGTAACATTGTAATGTAACATTGTAATGCAACATTGTAATGCAACATTGTAATGCAACATTGTAATGCAACATTGTAATGTAACATTGTAATGTAACATTGTAATGTAACATTGTAATGCAACATTGTAATGTAACATTGTAATGTAACATTGTAATGTAACATTGTAATGTAACATTGTAATGTAACATTGTAATGTAACATACTCTACATCACAACTCCAATAAGTAGCAAACTAACTTTTATGCAAGATTCCAGCGTTCTTCATTATTTATACCACATAATCCCCTAAAGGGAAGTTCCTTGACACTGGTGAGGGGCTCTTGATCTAGGGAATTGGATCTGTACTCCGGTTCCCTGCACTGAGCCTGAATACCTTCCATCTCCCCCCCCACATGTGCTGTATAATCCTACAAGTTTAGCGCACCCCCGACGATTATAATTATACAATTATTCCGCATAATTGCAATATGATCAGTCAAATCCTAGGACAATTAACATTACAGTTTTTCTTTTCAGTATATTTGCGTCTGTCTACAAAAAAAATCGTATGTCCATGACCCAGACCAAGACTCTGCAATAAAAATCTTTTATATATTAACGAAAAATTATCATGATTACAGGGTAATATGAGGGTAAATAACAAAAAAAAAACGCACAATACCGTGACAGGAACGATACACAACCCGCACATAGAAGAGAGGAGCTTACGACGACGTTCTGGTCCGACTTGGACCGATGGTCCAAGTCGGACCGAAACGTCGTCGTAAGCTCCTCTCTTCTATGTGCGGGTTATTTGTGTAATATGAGGGTGCGTCTTTATTGTGACCTTCACAACTGTATGTCGCTATCACTTGTACCTCTATTTTTAACAAAATGTATTTCTTCTCCTTTTATTAAAATAAAAATATTTGCGTACAAATAGCATATATTCATTCGTTTATTCAATGTCAAAAATAAAAGTATTTACATACAAATAGCATACATTCATTCGTCAACATCGAGCAAAATCAAACAACCTTAACACCGTTCTTACCTAATTTTTGAAAATATTGTATTGAATGACATGCAGGTAAGTGGATGGTTGCTATGGTTGTTGTTATAGAGGAAAGTCCAGGCACTACAGAATGATGCCAGATAACATCCGGCGAGTGTGATCTCGGGCAAAGTACCACAAAAATATACCGCTACTTAATTGTTGCGAAAGATGATTTACTACTCGACCAATATTTCCGGCTCCAAATTAAAAAAAAAAAAAAGATATTGATGGCTGTAAATTCCCAAATAAACCTTGATGCATATCAATCATTATGTCTATATCCAATTATTTTTTAATACCATGATATACCAATGAAGAATCAAGAAATGAATCGCATGTCACAGTAACTCTCTTCTCTAAAAGATCTCAATTTACAACACTAAAGATTGCAAATTCTGTTGCTGAATCCTTTCTCTGATCATAATAATGGAGATCATATATTTCCAGCAAGTAGTGTTCCACCTGGCGTCTTGCTTCTTATACAATTCATTCCTATATTATTCAGATAATTGGTCATCGAAGCAGCTTGAGTACTTCTTCCGTTACCATGGCAACCTTCAAAATAATGCATATAAGAAACCTAAAAACTATTAAACTGAAATAAAATTATACTTGAAAATTTTGAGTAGACACAACTACATGTGTTTACCGGTCGCATAAACCCTAGAAAAAAAATCACTTGTGTGCAAAAACCTACAAGAGGTAAAATCGTGCGGGTGATCTCTGGCATAAACACCAACTTGCTGCTGTATACATTATTCACAACCTTCATGAATTCTTTCAAAGCTTTAACATCGTCATGTCTACATCTTTTCCATACGTAATTGTATTTCCTAAATCTAATCCAAGGCTTTTTTCTAATATAAATACAAACCTAGGCTTGTCAACGGGTGATTATAATGCCAAGCGGGTCAAACTAATGCAAACCCTTTACAAACTGATTTTTCAGAACAAATTAAATATAGTGGAAATATACTGAGAACTGAGGTTAGCTCAATACTGCCAAAATCCATACAGTACATACAGGCGATTAGTTGCTAATGGTTTAAAAGAACATTCTGCTTCTTGAGATTCAGTCCAAACAACATAATATTCAACCCCCTCCCATTTAGGTAGGGTGGCAAAAGGGCTGTGACACGCCAAGAGTACGTTGCATTTTACATTTAATTCGGCTTATGTCACACACCCACATAGGCATGTCCTCCCGACGAGTGAACCAGGTGCTAAGAGTATACATGAGCACCTTGGTTCAACAAGCCAATGACAAAGAAGTCCGCCAAAGTTGAGAAGCGTGGCACACTTGTAACTCAACATTGGCAGACTTACCTCCATGTCTTGTCTCAACGGTTCTTACCGTCTCTCTTGCTTACATTTGCCTTATTTTAAATATTCTCTATTTATGTTGTACATATCTGCTTTCTGTTTGGTGAAGGAAATGTAAGTATTTATTCTGCTGTCTTTTTTCTCGTTCCTACCTTGGTTATCGTGCTACAGCCAAGTGTCCGGGTCACTAACTACACCTTTGTTCGTAATAAGGGCCATTGCTAAAAAAAAAATCTCTCCCGCAGCCATTTATTTCCCTTGTATGGAATCTTCTCAACAAAACTATCCATTGTATTAATGGAAGCAATATTTTTTTTTATCAGAGTAAAACTGTTCTCATAAATCCTGGTCATTAACTATATATCCGAAATTACCTCTGCCAGTTAAGTTGGGATCAAATTCAAGTAACCCACTTTTTTTATGTGGCCAAACATGAACTCTTTTATATAGAGTGACCAGAGTTTACATGCAGAGCTATCTCGTGCTCTACATGCAGAGCTATCTCGTGCTCTACAAATAGTTTTATAGATGATAAATATAACTGTCTTGTTGCAGAGTGACTCAAAGAAGACTTCATTATTACGTTGGAAATCCCATTTTTTTTTACCAAGTATCGCAGCTGTCGTCACTGCAGCCGTTCCACAGCCACTTATTATAACCTCTGTTCACAAACTAAACAACCCCAGTAAGCTGGAACTGTATAAAACTAGCACAGTTAATTGTCCTAACCCAGCCATAAATTGATTTATTGGTTATTGTGTAGTTATGGCATATAAATCTAGCATGAAAAAAAGTTATTAAAATTGAAACTGATTTGCCTTAGGGAGTTCTTTGAATCACTGAAAAAGAAAATTGGTATTAATCAGTCGCAAGACATTGTGCCAGCATGTGTGTGTCTGTTCTCATGCATATGACAAAATTTGATATCATTCGTTAAATTGTTGATCATGGTTTGATGCCAGATTCAACAATTAAAGCTAAATGTACGAAAGATTTTTTGAATATCAATGGAACTGAAGCAGTAATTCTAATATTGCTCGACGATGACCCAACTCCAACATTAAAAATTATCAATTTTCAGCAAAAAGCAGGAGATGTAAGGTGCGATTACTACCAAGTTATTGGTCAGAGCGCAGTATCAAGCATCAAGATCTTGCTCACAATAACAATGATCAAGTTGAAAATGTAACAATACGCATACGAAGAGATACCAACATTAATGTTCTGGCTCTGATGAAAAATACTCAAACTATGCATAATGTATCTACTGTCAGGCCATTATAAAACTATGAAAGAAATGAAATTAAAGAAACCTTAAATTGTATGCTGTTGTTGCACAGCTAAACAATGTATATTCTCCAACTGTCCCTCCTAATTCCTTTTTTTTCACATCGGTAATAACAGATTCGCTATATAAGAAAAACGGCTCAGTACCAAAAAGCAACGAGGTACCAATTATAGAGCAGATATTACATAAGTTTATAGAAGTAAAAATGTACATGAGAGTGAAGACAGTGATACTCTGTTGTTCTTGTTACATTCAATGAAAAAATCGTGATACTGAGAATACATTGGAAATAGTGAGAAAACTGTGTGATAGTTGTGTTGACCTGAGGGAAATACACCAGATATTACACCTCAAGACAATAATTATTTTCATTACATCACTTAATGGTACGTAAAGTAGGAAATGATCACGTTGATAAAATTATTACTATTTCATTACCATTCTTTCTGTTTTTTTAATGATAGCAGCCAGTTTGTATGGATAGAAGTGGGTAATAAAAGTAGCCAGTTTGTATGGATAAAAGTTGGTAATAAAAGGGTAAAAACTAGTGTGTTTTTGTTTGCGCTCAATATAATAATAATTATGCTATGGAACACTGACGTCTGTAAATGAGATCATCATCTTACCGTTTTTTAAGAAAATTTAACAAAACAAAATTAAAATAAAGCAGAAATACAGTCCCATATAAGGTCTTGGCTGTATTTTAAATCACAGTGGTATGAATGAAGCTATAAAAAATATGCCTCAGTATTATAGGACAATAGATCTTGTAATGATGAAATTAATAGACGGAGAGAGCGAGCAAAATCGATGCCAAGGTGCCATCAAGTGCCACCACTGCAGGTGCCAGCAGGTGCCAGTGCCAATGTTATTTGCTTTAGCACATACAGTGTGAATGTTATCAGGACACTTTGTAGCACATACAGTGTTAATGTTAATTTGTAGCACATACAGTGTGAATGTTACTTTGTAGCACATAAGTGTAGCACATACAGTGTGAATGTTACTTTGTAGCACATACAGTGTGAATGTTACTTTGTAGCACATACAGTGTGAATGTTACTTTGTAGCACATACAGTGTGAATGTTACTTTGTAGCACATACAGTGTGAATGTTACTTTGTAGCACATACAGTGTGAATGTTACTTTTACTTTGTAGCACATACAGTGTGAATGTTACTTTGTAGCACATACAGTGTGAATGTTACTTTGTAGCACATACAGTGTGAATGTTACTTTGTAGCACATACAGTGTGAATGTTACTTTGTAGCACATACAGTGTGAATGTTACTTTGTAGCACATACAGTGTGAATGTTACTTTGTAGCACATACAGTGTGAATGTTACTTTGTAGCACATACAGTGTGAATGTTACTTTGTAGCACATACAGTGTGAATGTTACTTTGTAGCACATACAGTGTGAATGTTACTTTGTAGCACATACAGTGTGAATGTTACTTTGTAGCACATACAGTGTGAATGTTACTTTGTAGCACATACAGTGTGAATGTTACTTTGTAGCACATACAGTGTGAATGTTACTTTGTAGCACATACAGTGTGAATGTTACTTTGTAGCACATACAGTGTGAATGTTACTTTGTAGCACATACAGTGTGAATGTTACTTTGTAGCACATACAGTGTGAATGTTACTTTGTAGCACATACAGTGTGAATGTTACTTTGTAGCACATACAGTGTGAATGTTACTTTGTAGCACATACAGTGTGAATGTTACTTTGTAGCACATACAGTGTGAATGTTACTTTGTAGCACATACAGTGTGAATGTTACTTTGTAGCACATACAGTGTGAATGTTACTTTGTAGCACATACAGTGTGAATGTTACTTTGTAGCACATACAGTGTGAATGTTACTTTGTAGCACATACAGTGTGAATGTTACTTTGTAGCACATACAGTGTGAATGTTACTTTGTAGCACATACAGTGTGAATGTTACTTTGTAGCACATACAGTGTGAATGTTACTTTGTAGCACATACAGTGTGAATGTTACTTTGTAGCACATACAGTGTGAATGTTACTTTGTAGCACATACAGTGTGAATGTTACTTTGTAGCACATACAGTGTGAATGTTACTTTGTAGCACATACAGTGTGAATGTTACTTTGTAGCACATACAGTGTGAATGTTACTTTGTAGCACATACAGTGTGAATGTTACTTTGTAGCACATACAGTGTGAATGTTACTTTGTAGCACATACAGTGTGAATGTTACTTTGTAGCACATACAGTGTGAATGTTACTTTGTAGCACATACAGTGTGAATGTTACTTTGTAGCGCATACAGTGTGAATGTTACTTTGTAGCGCATACAGTGTGAATGCACATACAGTGTGAATGTTACTTTGTAGCACATACAGTGTGAATGTTACTTTGTAGCACATACAGTGTGAATGTTACTTTGTAGCACATACAGTGTGAATGTTACTTTGTAGCACATACAGTGTGAATGTTACTTTGTAGCACATACAGTGTGAATGTTACTTTGTAGCACATACAGTGTGAATGTTACTTTGTAGCACATACAGTGTGAATGTTACTTTGTAGCACATACAGTGTGAATGTTACTTTGTAGCACATACAGTGTGAATGTTACTTTGTAGCACATACAGTGTGAATGTTACTTTGTAGCACATACAGTGTGAATGTTACTTTGTAGCACATACAGTGTGAATGTTACTTTGTAGCACATACAGTGTGAATGTTACTTTGTAGCACATACAGTGTGAATGTTACTTTGTAGCACATACAGTGTGAATGTTACTTTGTAGCACATACAGTGTGAATGTTACTTTGTAGCACATACAGTGTGAATGTTACTTTGTAGCACATACAGTGTGAATGTTACTTTGTAGCACATACAGTGTGAATGTTACTTTGTAGCACATACAGTGTGAATGTTACTTTGTAGCACATACAGTGTGAATGTTACTTTGTAGCACATACAGTGTGAATGTTACTTTGTAGCACATACAGTGTGAATGTTACTTTGTAGCACATACAGTGTGAATGTTACTTTGTAGCACATACAGTGTGAATGTTACTTTGTAGCACATACAGTGTGAATGTTACTTTGTAGCACATACAGTGTGAATGTTACTTTGTAGCACATACAGTGTGAATGTTACTTTGTAGCACATACAGTGTGAATGTTACTTTGCACTTTGTAGCACATACAGTGTGAATGTTACTTTGTAGCACATACAGTGTGAATGTTACTTTGTAGCACATACAGTGTGAATGTTACTTTGTAGCACATACAGTATGAATGTTACTTTGTAGCACATACAGTGTGAATGTTACTTTGTAGCACATACAGTGTGAATGTTACTTTGTAGCACATACAGTGTGAATGTTACTTTGTAGCACATACAGTGTGAATGTTACTTTGTAGCACATACAGTGTGAATGTTACTTTGTAGCACATACAGTGTGAATGTTACTTTGTAGCACATACAGTGTGAATGTTACTTTGTAGCACATACAGTGTGAATGTTACTTTGTAGCACATAGTGTGAATGTTACTTTGTAGCACATACAGTGTGAATGTTACTTTGTAGCACATACAGTGTGAATGTTACTTTGTAGCACATACAGTGTGAATGTTACTTTGTAGCACATACAGTGTGAATGTTACTTTGTAGCACATACAGTGTGAATGTTACTTTGTGAATGTTAGTAGCACATACAGTGTGAATGTTACTTTGTAGCACATACAGTGTGAATGTTACTTTGTAGCACATACAGTGTGTGTGAATGTTACTTTGTAGCACATACAGTGTGAATGTTACTTTGTAGCACATACAGTGTGAATGTTACTTTGTAGCACATACAGTGTGAATGTTACTTTGTAGCACATACAGTGTGAATGTTACTTTGTAGCACATACAGTGTGAATGTTACTTTGCAGCACATACAGTGTGAATGTTACTTTGTAGCACATACAGTGTGAATGTTACTTTGTAGCACATACAGTGTGAATGTTACTTTGTAGCACATACAGTGTGAATGTTACTTTGTAGCACATACAGTGTGAATGTTACTTTGTAGCACATACAGTGTGAATGTTACTTTGTAGCACATACAGTGTGAATGTTACTTTGTAGCACATACAGTGTGAATGTTACTTTGTAGCACATACAGTGTGAATGTTACTTTGTAGCACATACAGTGTGAATGTTACTTTGTAGCACATACAGTGTGAATGTTACTTTGTAGCACATACAGTGTGAATGTTACTTTGTAGCACATACAGTGTGAATGTTACTTTGTAGCACATACAGTGTGAATGTTACTTTGTAGCACATACAGTGTGAATGTTACTTTGTAGCACATACAGTGTGAATGTTACTTTGTAGCACATACAGTGTGAATGTTACTTTGTAGCACATACAGTGTGAATGTTACTTTGTAGCACATACAGTGTGAATGTTACTTTGTAGCACATACAGTGTGAATGTTACTTTGTAGCACATACAGTGTGAATGTTACTTTGTAGCACATACAGTGTGAATGTTACTTTGCAGCACATACAGTGTGAATGTTACTTTGTAGCACATACAGTGTGAATGTTACTTTGTAGCACATACAGTGTGAATGTTACTTTGTAGCACATACAGTGTGAATGTTACTTTGTAGCACATACAGTGTGTATGTTACTTTGTAGCACAGTGTGTATGTTACTTTGTAGCACATACAGTGTGAATGTTACTTTGTAGCACATACAGTGTGAATGTTACTTTGTAGCACATACAGTGTGAATGTTACTTTGTAGCACATACAGTGTGAATGTTACTTTGAATGTTACTTTGCAGCACATACAGTGTGACTGTTACTTTGCAGCACATACAGTGTGAATGTTGCTTTGTAGCACATACAGTGTGAATGTTACTTTGTAGCACATACCGTGTGAATGTTACTTTGTAGCACATACAGTGTGAATGTTGCTTTGCAGTGTGAATGTTACTTTGTAACACATACAGTGTGAATGTTGTTACTTTGTAGCACATACAGTGTGAATGTTACTTTGTAGCACATACAGTGTGAATGTTACTTTGTAGCACATACAGTGTGAATGTTACTTTGTAGCACATACAGTGTGAATGTTACTTTGTAGCACATACAGTGTGAATGTTACTTTGTAGCACATACAGTGTGAATGTTACTTTGTAGCACATACAGTGTGAATGTTACTTTGCAGCACATACAGTGTGAATGTTACTTTGTAGCACATACAGTGTGAATGTTACTTTGTAGCACATACAGTGTGAATGTTACTTTGTAGCACATACAGTGTGAATGTTACTTTGTAGCACATACAGTGTGAATGTTACTTTGTAGCACATACAGTGTGAATGTTACTTTGTAGCACATACAGTGTGAATGTTACTTTGTAGCGCATACAGTGTGAATGTTACTTTGTAGCGCATACAGTGTGAATGTTACTTTGTAGCACACACAGTGTGAATGTTACTTTGTAGCACATACAGTGTGAATGTTACTTTGTAGCACATACAGTGTGAATGTTACTTTGTAGCACATACAGTGTGAATGTTACTTTGTAGCACATACAGTGTGAATGTTACTTTGTAGCACATACAGTGTGAATGTTACTTTGTAGCACATACAGTGTGAATGTTACTTTGTAGCACATACAGTGTGAATGTTACTTTGTAGCACATACAGTGTGAATGTTACTTTGTAGCACATACAGTGTGAATGTTACTTTGTAGCACATACAGTGTGAATGTTACTTTGTAGCACATACAGTGTGAATGTTACTTTGTAGCACATACAGTATGAATGTTACTTTGTAGCACATACAGTGTGAATGTTACTTTGTAGCACATACAGTGTGAATGTTACTTTGTAATGTTACATACATACAGTGTGAATGTTACACATACAGTGTGAATGTTACTTTGTAGCACATACAGTGTGAATGTTACTTTGTAGCACATACAGTGTGAATGTTACTTTGTAGCACATACAGTGTGAATGTTACTTTGTAGCACATACAGTGTGAATGTTACTTTGTAGCACATACAGTGTGAATGTTACTTTGTAGCACATACAGTGTGAATGTTACTTTGTAGCACATACAGTGTGAATGTTACTTTGTAGCACATACAGTGTGAATGTTACTTTGTAGCACATACAGTGTGAATGTTACTTTGTAGCACATACAGTGTGAATGTTACTTTGTAGCACATACAGTGTGAATGTTACTTTGTAGCACATACAGTGTGAATGTTACTTTGTAGCACATACAGTGTGAATGTTACTTTGTAGCACATACAGTGTGAATGTTACTTTGTAGCACATACAGTGTGAATGTTACTTTGTAGCACATACAGTGTGAATGTTACTTTGTAGCACATACAGTGTGAATGTTACTTTGTAGCACATACAGTGTGAATGTTACTTTGTAGCACATACAGCACATGTGTGAATGTTACTTTGTAGCACATACAGTGTGAATGTTACTTTGTAGCACATACAGTGTGAATGTTACTTTGTAGCACATACAGTGTGAATGTTACTTTGTAGCACATACAGTGTGAATGTTACTTTGTAGCACATACAGTGTGAATGTTACTTTGTAGCACATACAGTGTGAATGTTACTTTGTAGCACATACAGTGTGAATGTTACTTTGTAGCACATACTTTGTAGTGTGTGAATGTTACTTTGTAGCACATACAGTGTGAATGTTACTTTGTAGCACATACAGTGTGAATGTTACTTTGTAGTGTGAATGTTACTTTGTAGCACATACAGTGTGAATGTTACTTTGTAGCACATACAGTGTGAATGTTACTTTGTAGCACATACAGTGTGAATGTTACTTTGTAGCACATACAGTGTGAATGTTACTTTGTAGCACATACAGTGTGAATGTTACTTTGCAGCACATACAGTGTGAATGTTACTTTGCAGCACATACAGTGTGAATGTTACTTTGTAGCACATACAGTGTGAATGTTACTTTGTAGCACATACAGTGTGAATGTTACTTTGCAGCACATACAGTGTGAATGTTACTTTGTAGCACATACAGTGTGAATGTTACTTTGTAGCACATACAGTGTGAATGTTACTTTGTAGCACATACAGTGTGAATGTTACTTTGTAGCACATACAGTGTGAATGTTACTTTGTAGCACATACAGTGTGAATGTTACTTTGTAGCACATACAGCACATACAGTGTGAATGTTACTTTGTAGCACATACAGTGTGAATGTTACTTTGTAGCACATACAGTGTGAATGTTACTTTGTAGCACATACAGTGTGAATGTTACTTTGTAGCAGCAGTGTGAATGTTACAGCACATACAGTGTGAATGTTACTTTGTAGCACATACAGTGTGAATGTTACTTTGTAGCACATACAGTGTGAATGTTACTTTGTAGCACATACAGTGTGAATGTTACTTTGTAGCACATACAGTGTGAATGTTACTTTGTAGCACATACAGTGTGAATGTTACTTTGTAGCACATACAGTGTGAATGTTACTTTGTAGCACATACAGTGTGAATGTTACTTTGTAGCACATACAGTGTGAATGTTACTTTGTAGCACATACAGTGTGAATGTTACTTTGGAGCACATACAGTGTGAATGTTACTCTGTAGCACATACAGTGTGAATGTTACTTTGTAGCACATACAGTGTGAATGTTACTTTGTAGCACATACAGTGTGTGAATGTTACTTTGTAGCACATACAGTGTGAATGTTACTTTGTAGCACATACAGTGTGAATGTTACTTTGTAGCACATACAGTGTGAATGTTACTTTGTGGCACATACAGTGTGAATGTTAGTTTGAAGCACATACAGTGTGAATGTTACTTTGTAGCACATACAGTGTGAATGTTACTTTGTAGCACATACAGTGTGAATGTTACTTTGTAGCACATACAGTGTGAATGTTACTTTGTAGCACATACAGTGTGAATGTTACTTTGTAGCACATACAGTGTGAATGTTACTTTGTAGCACATACAGTGTGAATGTTACTTTGTAGCACATACAGTGTGAATGTTACTTTGTAGCACATACAGTGTGAATGTTACTTTGTAGCACATACAGTGTGAATGTTACTTTGTAGCACATACAGTGTGAATGTTACTTTGTAGTGTGAATGTTACTTTGTAGCACATACAGTGTGAATGTTACTTTGTAGCACATACAGTGTGAATGTTACTTTGTAGCACATACAGTGTGAATGTTACTTTGTAGCACATACAGTGTGAATGTTACTTTGTAGCACATACAGTGTGAATGTTACTTTGTAGCACATACAGTGTGAATGTTACTTTGTAGCACATACAGTGTGAATGTTACTTTGTAGCACATACAGTGTGAATGTTACTTTGTAGCACATACAGTGTGAATGTTACTTTGTAGCACATACAGTGTGAATGTTACTTTGTAGCACATACAGTGTGAATGTTACTTTGTAGCACATACAGTGTGAATGTTACTTTGCAGCACATACAGTGTGAATGTTACTTTGTAGCTCAGTGTGAATGTTACTTTGCAGCACATACAGTGTGAATGTTACTTTGCAGCACATACAGTGTGAATGTTACTTTGTAGCACATACAGTGTGAATGTTACTTTGTAGCACATACAGTGTGAATGTTACTTTGTAGCACATACAGTGTGAATGTTACTTTGTAGCACATACAGTGTGAATGTTACTTTGTAGCACATACAGTGTGAATGTTACTTTGT
Organism: Cherax quadricarinatus; assembly: GCF_038502225.1. Taxonomy (NCBI): domain Eukaryota; kingdom Metazoa; phylum Arthropoda; class Malacostraca; order Decapoda; family Parastacidae; genus Cherax; species Cherax quadricarinatus. The sequence goes on along the minus strand of NW_027195915.1, from coordinate 56,628 downwards.
TACTTTGTAGCACATACAGTGTGAATGTTACTTTGTAGCACATACAGTGTGAATGTTACTTTGTAGCACATACAGTGTGAATGTTACTTTGCAGCACATACAGTGTGAATGTTACTTTGTAGCACATACAGTGTGAATGTTACTTTGTAGCACATACAGTGTGAATGTTACTTTGTAGCACATACAGTGTGAATGTTACTTTGTAGCACATACAGTGTGAATGTTACTTTGTAGCACATACAGTGTGAATGTTACTTTGTAGCACATACAGTGTGAATGTTACTTTGTAGCACATACAGTGTGAATGTTACTTTGTAGCACATACAGTGTGAATGTTACTTTGCAGCACATACAGTGTGAATGTTACTTTGCAGCACATACAGTGTGAATGTTACTTTGTAGCACATACAGTGTGAATGTTACTTTGTAGCACATACAGTGTGAATGTTACTTTGTAGCACATACAGTGTGAATGTTACTTTGTAGCACATACAGTGTGAATGTTACTTTGTAGCACATACAGTGTACAGTGTGAATGTTACTTTGTAGCACATACAGTGTGAATGTTACTTTGTAGCACATACAGTGTGAATGTTACTTTGTAGCACATACAGTGTGAATGTTACTTTGTAGCACATACAGTGTGAATGTTACTTTGTAGCACATACAGTGTGAATGTTACTTTGTAGCACATACAGTGTGAATGTTACTTTGTAGCACATACAGTGTGAATGTTACTTTGTAGCACATACAGTGTGAATGTTACTTTGTAGCACATACAGTGTGAATGTTACTTTGTAGCACATACAGTGTGAATGTTACTTTGTACAGTGTGAATGTTACTTTGCAACACATACAGTGTGAATGTTACTTTGTAGCACATACAGTGTGAATGTTATACAGTGTGAATGTTACTTTGTAGCACAGTACTTTGTAGCACATACAGTGTGAATGTTACTTTGTAGCACATACAGTGTGAATGTTACTTTGTAGCACATACAGTGTGAATGTTACTTTGCAGCACATACAGTGTGAATGTTACTTTGCAGCACATACAGTGTGAATGTTACTTTGCAGCACATACAGTGTGAATGTTACTTTGCAGCACATACAGTGTGAATGTTACTTTGCAGCACATACAGTGTGAATGTTACTTTGTAGCACATACAGTGTGAATGTTACTTTGTAGCACATACAGTGTGAATGTTACTTTGTAGCACATACAGTGTGAATGTTACTTTGTAGCACATACAGTGTGAATGTTACTTTGTAGCACATACAGTGTGAATGTTACTTTGTAGCACATACAGTGTGAATGTTACTTTGTAGCACATACAGTGTGAATGTTACTTTGTAGCACATACAGTGTGAATGTTACTTTGTAGCACATACAGTGTGAATGTTACTTTGTAGCACATACAGTGTGAATGTTACTTTGTAGCACATACAGTGTGAATGTTACTTTGTAGCACATACAGTGTGAATGTTACTTTGTAGCACATACAGTGTGAATGTTACTTTGTAGCACATACAGTGTGAATGTTACTTTGTAGCACATACAGTGTGAATGTTACTTTGTAGCACATACAGTGTGAATGTTACTTTGTAGCACATACAGTGTGAATGTTACTTTGTAGCACATACAGTGTGAATGTTACTTTGTAGCACATACAGTGTGAATGTTACTTTGTAGCACATACAGTGTGAATGTTACTTTGTAGCACATACAGTGTGAATGTTACTTTGTAGCACATACAGTGTGAATGTTACTTTGTAGCACATACAGTGTGAATGTTACTTTGTAGCACATACAGTGTGAATGTTACTTTGTAGCACATACAGTGTGAATGTTACTTTGTAGCACATACAGTGTGAATGTTACTTTGTAGCACATACAGTGTAAATGTTACTTTGTAGCACATACAGTGTGAATGTTACTTTGTAGAACATACAGTGTGAATGTTACTTTGAATGTTACTTTGTAGCACATACAGTGTGAATGTTACTTTGTAGCACATACAGTGTGAATGTTACTTTGTAGCACATACAGTGTGAATGTTACTTTGTAGCACATACAGTGTGAATGTTACTTTGTAGCACATACAGTGTGAATGTTACTTTGTAGAACATACAGTGTGAATGTTACTTTGTAGCACATACAGAATGAATGTTACTTTGCAGAACATACAGTGTGAATGTTACACATACAGTGTGAATGTTACTTTGTAGCACATACAGTGTGAATGTTACTTTGAAGCACATACAGTGTGAATGTTACTTTGTATACAGTGTGAATGTTACTTTGTAGCACATACAGTGTGAATGTTACTTTGCAGCACATACAGTGTGAATGTTACTTTGTAGCACATACAGTGTGAATGTTACTTTGTAGCACATACAGTGTGAATGTTACTTTGTAGCACATACAGTGTGAATGTTACTTTGTAGCACATACAGTGTGAATGTTACTTTGTAGCACATACAGTGTGAATGTTACTTTGCAGTACATACAGTGTGAATGTTACTTTGCAGCTCATACAGTGTGAATGTTACTTTGTAGCAGATACAGTGTGAATGTTACTTTGTAGCACATACAGTGTGAATGTTACTTTGCAGTACAGTGTGAATGTTACTTTGTATCACATACAGCGTGATTGTTACTTTGTAGCACATACAGTGTGAATGTTACTTTGTAGCACATACAGTGTGAATGTTACTTTGTAGCACATACAGTGTGAATGTTACTTTGTAGCACATACAGTGTGAATGTTACTTTGTAGCACATACAGTGTGAATGTTACTTTGTAGCACATACAGAGTGAATGTTACTTTGCAGCACATACAGTGTGAATGTTACTTTGTAGCACATACAGTGTGAATGTTACTTTGCAGTACAGTGTGAATGTTACTTTGTAGCACATACAGCGTGATTGTTACTTTGTAGCACATACAGTGTGAATGTTACTTTGTAGCACATACAGTGTGAATGTTACTTTGTAGCACATACAGTGTGAATGTTACTTTGCAGCACATACAGTGTGAATGTTACTTTGTAGCACATACAGTGTGAATGTTACTTTGTAGCACATACAGTGTGAATGTTACTTTGTAGCACATACAGTGTGAATGTTACTTTGTAGCACATACAGTGTGAATGTTACTTTGTAGCACATACAGTGTGAATGTTACTTTGTAGCACATACAGTGTGAATGTTACTTTGTAGCACATACAGTGTGAATGTTACTTTGTAGCACATACAGTGTGAATGTTACTTTGTAGCACATACAGTGTGAATGTTACTTTGTAGCACATACAGTGTGAATGTTACTTTGTAGCACATACAGTGTGAATGTTACTTTGTAGCACATACAGTGTGAATGTTACTTTGTAGCACATACAGTGTGAATGTTACTTTGTAGCACATACAGTGTGAATGTTACTTTGTAGCACATACAGTGTGAATGTTACTTTGCAGCACATACAGTGTGAATGTTACTTTGAAGCACATACAGCGTGAATGTTATTTTGCAGCATATACAGTGTGAATATTACTTTTCAGCACATACAGTGTGAATGTTACTTTGTAGCACATACAGTGTGAATGTTACTTTGTAGCACATACAGTATGAATGTTACTTTGCAGCACATACAGTGTGAATGTTCATTTTTGCATTTAAGAAATACATTCTTTAATATGAATTACATCACTTTTAGTGCAGATAAGTGTGAATGAATTTTCATTGCAAAATATTCGTAAAAATGTTTTTATTTGTGCATAAAGAATTCCAAATGGGTTACAATTTAGATTTTAGGTTATTCCCGCTCACAACAGTGCCAGGTTCCCGCTCACAACAGTGCCAGGTTCCCGCTCACAACAGTGCCAGGTTCCCGCTCACAACAGTGCCAGGTTCCCGCTCACAACAGTGCCAGGTTCCCGCTCACCACAGTGCCAGGTGCCCGCTCACAACAGTGCCAGGTTCCCGCTCACAACAGTGCCAGGTTCCCGCTCACAACAGGTTCCCGCTCACAACAGTGCCAGGGTCCCGCTCACAACAGTGCCAGGTTCCCGCTCACAACAGTGCCAGGTTCCCGCTCACAACAGTGCCAGGTTCCCGCTCACAACAGTGCCAGGTTCCCGCTCACAACAGTGCCAGGTTCCCGCTCACAACAGTGCCAGGTTCCCGCTCACAACAGTGCCAGGTTCCCGCTCACAACAGTGCCAGGTTCCCGCTCACAATAGTGCCAGGTTCACAACAGTGCCAGGTTCCCGCTCACAACAGTGCCAGGTTCCCGCTCACAACAGTGCCAGTGCCAGGTTCCCGCTCACAACAGTGCCAGGTTCCCGCTCACAAGAGTGCCAGGTTCCCGCTCACAACAGTGCCAGGTTCCCGCTCACAACAGTGCCAGGTTCCCGCTCACAAGAGTGCCAGGTTCCCGCTCACAACAGTGCCAGGTTCCCGCTCACAACAGTGCCAGGTTCGTGCCTGACTCAGCCCTATGATAATGACAATCTGAAAATGTTGAAAAAAAATTCAGCTGGCAATTACATATTACTTTTTTTTAGAATAAAACTATAAGGTTCAACATTGAATTAATTATCAACAACTTTGTTTTACAGGTTTGTGTTGTTCTGTGCAACACAGGACTGTGAATTTACTGCAGTTACTGAAAATGACAAGTGTTGACTTATTGGTGGTCCTAATCCTGCACACCTTAAATACATCCAGGTGACTTCTGTCACACCCTAGTAAACTCTGGTGTAGACTCATGGGAACCAGGTGACTACTGTCACACCCTAGTAAACTCTGGTGTAGACTCATGGGAACCAGGTGACTACTGTCACACCCTAGTAAACTCTGGTGTAGACTCGTGGGAACCAGACAACCACGATCACCTGAGCTAATTTGGAACATACTGTATTTCCCACAAGTTTCACATTACAAGCTATCAGAAGCAACACCAACAATAATTCCCAAGTGTTGATGCAACTGACAGCAACATTGTGCTCATTAGGTAGGAGTATTTAAAGTAGGAATATAGACATACCTGTCATACGGTGCGATGACCACGATGACCAGTAATCCACACTTAGCTGTAAAGGAAAACAAGGAAATTTATATTAATCTTGATTTACCATCAAGACCTAACTATTATAATCAGTTTACATTAAGTAATGCATATTAATTATTTTATTTGACACAGCCGCCTGAGCAGGAGTCACCTTATCACGCTGGAGCAACCAGAGCTTAGTAATCAAGTATTGCTGGAGACTCATTATTATAATCAAAACTAAGCGCTAAACCACCAGGGTCATACAGCACTGCAGGATAGAGGTTGAAAGGTCAGTGAAGAGTGCTAAAGGAAGCATAATCAAAGTTTGTGTGTTAAATCTGTTGCTGTCACGAAGTCAAGAGGGAGTCTGTGTCAAAAGTGGGGTCGTCAGTGAGGAGGGAAGATAAAGGGTGTTAGAGCGGTGATGACGTCGCTGATACACTGGACAGTCCAACAGAATATGGCAAACTGAAATTGGAATCTGACAATATACACTGAGTGGAACTGGGCGCCTCACCATGAGTGAGACGTGTGTGCCCGATGCGAAGACGAGAAAGCGTAGCCTCACAACAGGATATACCAACGTATAGCAAAATACACATATATTGCTGTGCAGCACATCAATTTATGATAGTAGAAGACTGGTGAAATAGCACTGGACCTATATTCGTGAAGTCATGCAAGTCTCATGTGTTTGTAATATACTGTAATGAAACCACAAACATTGTTCAGTGCTCCAACCAACTAATTGAATCACCATCAGTAGGGAAGGAAACTATGGGAGAACAGACTTTTGCAACTGATGACTAATTACACTGCTATGTCAACCTTATTCAATGAATAAGAAATACAGAAGTTAGAACACATTAATAGGAACGCCTTGTTTTCCAGCATTTTTCAGTTTCAATATGGAGTTGGTCCTCCATTTGCAGCTAAAACACCACCAGTTCGCCGAAAAATTTATTCATATAGCATCTGAACAGCATCCAGGGAAATTTTAAGCCATTACTTAAACAAAACCTTCTGAAACTCTTCCAAAGACGACGGTGGAGGAAATCAGTTCCTGACTCGCAGCTTCAACTGACCTCACAGATGATCGAGAATATTTAGATCCGGCGATTGTGGAGGCCAATCCTAGTGTTCACCTTCACTTTCATGTTACCCATACTCAGTGTGAATTGGTGCATTATTGTCTTGGATGATAGTGTGGAAAATACTGTATATATTTTCCGGAAATACAGTATATGTAAACTGATGGCCTATATTTTATTTAATAAAAATTATGTTATAAAAAATTGGAAGCTCTGTGCCTGCGCAGACGAGAGGACTCGCCATGTTTGAATTGAGCCAAGACAAACGTTAGTGAAAAGAGGAAGAATTTTCGTCGCTCTAGAGGTTACATTGGGCTTAAACCTCTCAAATAGGAGCCGAAATTGTTGGATGTACATTTCTGCATAATTTGAGCATTAAACCGATGTACAGGACAGCTCCAGGAACCTCAGATAAGCTATCTAAATTATGTTTGTAATTCTGGCCAGTGTTATCATCATAAATTTAGTTAGGAGGTTTTTGAGTATTATACACATTAATCTCCAGACTAATTGGTGAGTGTTATGATCATAAATTCTCCTTCTGTTATATAAATGTGCATATGTAATCATTTATTAATTTTAATATACAGTCCACAAATTTATATATTTACCAGAATTCCTGGTGATGTACATTTCATTTGCAATTAATAGGTCTAGAGCAACTTGTGGAGAGATAGATTATGGTAGGTATCGAAGGGGGATATTTTTGCGACCTAGGTGTCCCAAAATTCCTACTTGTCTATGTAACTTTGATAAATAATAGTTATCTTTGTTACCATTTACTGGTATGTACCTTATGAGTTACATCCAGATCAATGTAATTTTCCACAGATAGCGCAAAAGAGGACCTGTAACACATTTAAATTGATTATTCAGTTATTTGACAGTTTAATCAGCAGGTGTTAATGTTATTTTGTCCAACCCCCGGGATACTGTATCACACCAACTAACTTAAGGGAAGAAGTCCCTCAACTATTTTAATGCCCAGCATCGCGTACTTCAGTAAGCTTTATCAGCAAAGACTTTCCTTACAACTTAAGGAATATCTGGTAATCAAAATTATATACCACAAAATATGACAACGGAACTAAGCACGAAGAGAAAACGATACTATCACGTTCAAGGGCAAAATGCACTGTCGCTTAATGAGCTGAGAAAATTTCGTAAATCTGGTGGAAATATCTACCTTGCTACCTTAAATCAGGAGACGTTAAGTTTGTCACTGGCTAACCTTGGTGATATTTTAGACATCTCAAATAACATACAAGACGTCCACACTAATACCACTGTTTACTATGATAAAATTTGCACAGTCATTGCCAAGCTACAGCTGTTGAAGAGTTGCATCAAAGGTATACAGCGTTTTTTTTAAACTGATCAATTCTAGACGCTAAAAGATGTTATCTTACCTAATCTCGTTTCGAATTCCAGCAGAGTCTAAGGTATACTGCCTCCCCCGGGATGCCACGATCAGTGACACCCAGGTACCTACTGACTCCTAGATGAACAAGGACACCAGTTGCAGGGACACATATCAAAAGTTTCCAACCGTGCCGGGATCGAGCCACGGACCCCTCAGTCAGCTGAGGCTGCTGTCAGACGACCCATGGGTGTCTAAGATCTCAAAGTTGAAAAAAATATTATTGTTCTTTACAACGGAGACGTATCATGTTAAATAGTGCTGGTAGTTGTAGTGGTAATGGTTGTAGCAATAGTTAGTAGTTCTCTATAGCATACTAGTTCAGAATCTGTATTAAGATGGGGTTTGTCAACTGGAATCTGTCTTAGTTGTGTATAAATGTATAATGATACAATGATGACAGCAGCTACATACCATTAACCTTTAATTTTTCCTCCTTTTATTTCGAGTTTTGAACCATTGAAGTCACCAGATGATTCAACAACTTCCTATAACGGACACACATTGTTCTTATCATCAGTTCCAGCTTCGTATTTATGCTGGTCGACCTTTACTTAAGCTTCTTGCCGTTTATAATATGTAAATCTCTTCCCAACCTCTGCATTATTTATTTTAAGGCACGCGCCTCTTCTGGATTTATTTTTTTTTTTAGCCAGCAAGCTCATGGATTGGAAAAGAGGCTCTGAGGTTTTTTTTTAGCTGACTATTTTTTTTTTTTTTAGAAATGAGGATGAAGATTGATGTGTATTTCATTTATCAAAAATTTTTCATTTTCTCAAACATTTGCTTTTCTCGGGATAACTACTATGTCGGCCTGCAGCCTATGAACTGTCCTCCAGCCTGTAAACTGTGCTACTACCTATATTCTATTAAATAGGTTAAAACATACTGAGCAAGCGAACGACATTTGAATAATAAAAAACCCAACTTATCACTTAACTACAATAATGTAATACTGGATGGTATTCCAATACCATCCGCTATTACAGCTAACTATTGGCTGTCCATAATTTCTCCCTGGGTATTGGCCTCAAATCTTAAGTCATTCACTTTTGATTTTTTTTTTTGCCCCGCCTTTACTGTCATTACCTGGTACTCTGCCTTCACTGGTATTACCTGGTACTCTGCCTTCACTGGTATTACCTGGTACTCTGCCTTCACTGGTATTACCTGGTACTCTGCCTTCACTGGTATTACCTGGTACTCTGCCTTCACTGGTATTACCTGGTACTCTGCCTTCACTGGTATTACCTGGTACTCTGCCTTCACTGGTATTACCTGGTACTCTGCCTTCACTGGTATTACCTGGTACTCTGCCTTCACTGGTATTACCTGGTACTCTGCCTTCACTGGTATTACCTGGTACTCTGCCTTCACTGGTATTACCTGGTACTCCCTTCTTTGCCTTCACTGGTATTACCTGGTACTCTGCCTTCACTGGTATTACCTGGTACTCTGCCTTCACTGCGAAGTCGGTACTCTGCCTTCAACACATCATCAAACCATTTTGGCCAAACATTAAAATTTAAGGCGGTATTACCACCACGGATAAATTTAGCTATTTATATACACATTAATCAAGATTATTTCAATAACAAAACTTGTATCCGTCCTAGCAATTTGCTTGTTAGTCACTAGAATGACGAATATTTTATTCTGTAAAACCCAACAAAACCTATGACAACCTAGACCAGTCGTAAAACTCTGTATAGTTAGGCTGTGTAACATTAGCTAAGATTATTGACAAATAATCCGCACTGCGATACAAATTTCCGAGTATGACAACATTTGACGTCAGTCACCTAAGCAGAAGACAAGAACAAAAATACAGAAATAGTGAAAAGGGTTAATAGAGACAAAGGCCAGGTTAAGTAACGAGTTTTCTGAAGTTAGAGCATTTGACAATGTAATGAGAAAGGAGGGAAGTTACAAAGAACCAGGATTAGGCTAAGATTCATGTATGGAATGTGATGCTTCAACAAGATGGCCTCTGAGGAGGCTAGAAAGGTAGACAGCTTTGGCAGAGGAAGAGTTAATAGAATAACAAAAATGTGTAACATGAGAGAAAAGGGTATAGTTAGTGAAGGCAAGGCACTAGCAATGCTGATACAACAGATGTGAAAAATAACACTTACGTAGAGTCCATAACATTTATTAAAGAAAACGTTTCGTCACTCATGGTTAAACGTTTCGTCACTCATGGTTAAACGTTTCATTAATAACCATGAGAGACTTTCTAACACTTCTTGCTGAAGCATTCTTTATACATTGTCCATGAGAGACTTTCTAACACTTCTTGCTGAAGCATTCTTTATACATTGTCCAGACTTTCACTCGACAGATGCCTTCCTTTATCTTTACATTGTCAAGTGTTTTAAACTTCAAAACACTTGTGACTTGACCTGACCTTCGTCTCCTTTCCTTACCTCTTCCCCCGTTCCTATATTTTCATTGCCTTTCCTATCTTCTATTTAGATGGGTTCCAGCCTATGTTTTTTGTTTGTCCTACCTTGTGGGCCAGCAGCTCTCCTACAGTACTCCTCTGTTTTTATTTACATAGACTACCTCCATTATTACTGCTATTTCTTCGCTGCAAACTACCAACACAATTTCCTCCTTTTCTGTCGCACAATTCCCCCGCCCCTTCTTGCATATATTCTCCTCCCCCCCCCCCCCATTAACTTTTTGCCACAGGCATGAGACATCCTATGAGCCTTCTTTGTCATTCGGGCTGCGGCCCCTTGTGCCAGGAATCTTTCAAATGAATCAGAGCTTTGGGAGTAGAGAGCCTTATACCAGAGAGAACACAGGCCCTGATATACCAGAGATTTAACCCTGACTCCTACTCCATCACCTCTGCTACTCCCTACGAGCTGTGTGAGTGGGGGAGATAGCAGAAGAGTCTGTTGAGTTGGAGATGACTCACACCATCGTACACACCTGACCAAAGGCACTACTTGAACTAAGACGTTCTGTGCTCCAGCTACAGGGCATCTACGACGATTGTAGCTAACTGCTACACCAAAATAGAGCTGCAAATGGTACTCTACGTGACAAACTCCGGCACTCCTTCGGGAGCCACTGACAGGTCACCATCTGGCAAAGACCTGCGTCTGGACTTCGTTCCTGGCGAATGTATTATCTGCTCCGGCTGCGGCTCGAACGCCGGTGGTGGCTGCAATGGAGTCGACTTTTTAAGAGAGTAGAGCCTAATACGAGCCAGAACACCGGACCTTAGAAAACAAAGATCTAACCCTGAATCCTACTGCACCAACATCTCTGCTTCTTTCATAGAGTTGTAAGTACACCTGACCCAAACAAGACTCACTTGAAGATTGAGACACTTATGCAACATAAGTGAATCTTTAGCGAAGAAACGTTTCACCACACAATGGCTTCAGTCTAATACAAAGCAGAAGGGTGCAATGAGAGGAGGAGTTTGAGGTAATCAGTCCCACAGCCTGAAGTCGATGTGCTCTTGTAGAAAGTACAGCATAGGGCCGTAGAAGTGGCTTATATACTGTAAGTCTTGTCCAACCTTTGGACAGAGACCTACTTACACAAGTGGATGGTTCCACTATGACCCCGCCTCCTCCTGCTTCGACTCGCCTGACTACAGTATATAAGCCACTTCTATGGCCATATGCTGTACTTTCTACGAGATTGATTATCACACTGGCCGATTCCCACCAAGGCAGGGTGGCCCGAAAAAGAAAAACTTTCACCATCATTCACTCCATCACTGTCTTGCCAGAAGGGTGCTTTACACTACAGTTTTTAAACTGCAACATTAACACCCCTCCTTCAGAGTGCAGGCACTGTACTTCCCATCTCCAGGACTCAAGTCCGGCCTGCCGGTTTCCCTGAACCCCTTCATAAATGTTACTTTGCTCACACTCCAACAGCACGTCAAGTATTAAAAACCATTCGTCTCCATTCACTCCTATCAAACACGCTCACGCACGCCTGCTGGAAGTCCAAGCCCCTCGCACACAAAACCTCCTTTACCCCCTCCCTCCAACCTTTCCTAGGCCGACCCCTACCCCGCCTTCCTTCCACTACAGACTGATACACTCTTGAAGTCATTCTGTTTCGCTCCATTCTCTCTACATGTCCGAACCACCTCAACAACCCTTCCTCAGCCCTCTGGACAACAGTTTTGGTAATCCCGCACCTCCTCCTAACTTCCAAACTACGAATTCTCTGCATTATATTCACACCACACATTGCCCTCAGACATGACATCTCCACTGCCTCCAGCCTTCTCCTCGCTGCAACATTCATCACCCATGCTTCACACCCATATAAGAGTGTTGGTAAAACTATACTCTCATACATTCCCCTCTTTGCCTCCAAGGACAAAGTTCTTTGTCTCCACAGACTCCTAAGTGCACCACTCACCCTTTTCCCCTCATCAATTCTATGATTCACCTCATCCTTCATAGACCCATCCGCTGACACGTCCACTCCCAAATATCTGAATACATTCACCTCCTCCATACTCTCTCCCTCCAATCTGATATCCAATCTTTCATCACCTAATATTTTTGTTATCCTCATAACCTTACTCTTTCCTGTATTCACTTTTAATTTTCTTCTTTTGCACACCCTACCAAATTCATCCACCAATCTCTGCAACTTCTCTTCAGAATCTCCCAAGAGCACAGTGTCATCAGCAAAGAGCAACTGTGACAACTCCCACTTTATGTGTGATTCTTTATCTTTTAACTCCACGCCTCTTGTCAAGACCCTCGCATTTACTTCTCTTACAACCCCATCTATAAATATATTAAACAACCACGGTGACATCACACATCCTTGTCTAAGGCCTACTTTTACTGGGAAATAATTTCCCTCTTTCCTATGTACTCTAACTTGAGCCTCACTATCCTCGTAAAAACTCTTCACTGCTTTCAGTAACCTACCTCCTACACCATACACCTGCAACATCTGCCACATTGCCCCCCTATCCACCCTGTCATACGCCTTTTCCAAATCCATAAATGCCACAAAGACCTCTTTAGCCTTATCTAAATACTGTTCACTTATATGTTTCACTGTAAACACCTGGTCCACACACCCCCTACCTTTCCTAAAGCCTCCTTGTTCATCTGCTATCCTATTCTCAGTCTTACTTTTAATTCTTTCAATAATAACTCTACCATACACTTTACCAGGTATACTCAACAGACTTATCCCCCTATAATTTTTGCACTCTCTTTTGTCCCCTTTGCCTTTATACAAAGGAACTATGCATGCTCTCTGCCAATCCCTAGGTACCTTACCCTCTTCCATACATTTATTAAATAATTGCACCAACCACTCCAAAACTATATCCCCACCTGCTTTTAACATTTCTATCTTTATCCCATCAATCCCGGCTGCCTTACCCCCTTTCATTTTACCTACTGCCTCACGAACTTCCCCCACACTCACAACTGGCTCTTCCTCACTCCTACAAGATGTTATTCCTCCTTGCCCTATACACGAAATCACAGCTTCCCTATCTTCATCAACATTTAACAATTCCTCAAAATATTCCCTCCATCTTCCCAATACCTCTAACTCTCCATTTAATAACTCTCCTCTCCTATTTTTAACTGACAAATCCATTTGTTCTCTAGGCTTCCTTAACTTGTTAATCTCACTCCAAAACTTTTTCTTATTTTCAACAAAATTTGTTGATAACATCTCACCCACTCTCTCATTTGCTCTCTTTTTACATTGCTTCACCACTCTCTTAACCTCTCTCTTTTTCTCCATATACTCTTCCCTCCTTGCATCACTTCTACTTTGTAAAAACTTCTCATATGCTAACTTTTTCTCCCTTACTACTCTCTTTACATCATCATTCCACCAATCGCTCCTCTTCCCTCCCGCACCCACTTTCCTGTAACCACAAACTTCTGCTGAACACTCTAACACTACATTTTTAAACCTACCCCATACCTCTTCGACCCCATTGCCTATGCTCTCATTAGCCCATCTATCCTCCAATAGCTGTTTATATCTTTCCCTAACTGCCTCCTCTTTTAGTTTATAAACCTTCACCTCTCTCTTCCCTGATGCTTCTATTCTCCTTGTATCCCATCTACCTTTTACTCTCAGTGTAGCTACAACTAGAAAGTGATCTGATATATCTGTGGCCCCTCTATAAACATGTACATCCTGAAGTCTACTCAACAGTCTTTTATCTACCAATACATAATCCAACAAACTACTGTCATTTCGCCCTACATCATATCTTGTATACTTATTTATCCTCTTTTTCTTAAAATATGTATTACCTATAACTAAACCCCTTTCTATACAAAGTTCAATCAAAGGGCTCCCATTATCATTTACACCTGGCACCCCAAACTTACCTACCACACCCTCTCTAAAAGTTTCTCCTACTTTAGCATTCAGGTCCCCTACCACAATTACTCTCTCACTTGGTTCAAAGGCTCCTATACATTCACTTAACATCTCCCAAAATCTCTCTCTCTCCTCTGCATTCCTCTCTTCTCCAGGTGCATACACGCTTATTATGACCCACTTCTCGCATCCAACCTTTACTTTAATCCACATAATTCTTGCATTTACACATTCATATTCTCTTTTCTCCTTCCATAACTGATCATTCAACATTACTGCTACCCCTTCCTTTGCTCTAACTCTCTCAGATACTCCAGATTTAATCCCATTTATTTCCCCCCCCACTGAAACTCCCCTACCCCAAATGTATTTTTGTCAAATTCATATATGTAGGTATATAACATATTAACATGAATACATAATAAACTAGATGAATATCGCTCGTATAGCGATCTGAGAAATTTATCCCCTACTTGCAAAAAGCCCAGTCTGGTGTGCATCATTGCAAACCATTGGAATGTTGCGGAGTGTTGCACAGGTCTGTAATGCAGTTAAATATTAACGATGAAGATTTGAAGTGACTCAGAATTAACATTTTTGCGAATGTCTTCAATAAATACGTAATTTAGGCCACATACAAACTAATTCTAATTCAAACCTTCAAAGACACCTGTATCTTAAAATTCGTCAACAGAAAGCTGAATCACTCACAAGATGCATTGTCAAGTTTTCAGCATAAAAGAGTTGAATCTAATATCATGTGACACTCAAAGGTTATCACAAAAACAGCGTCGTTTATATTTTCCAAATTCCCCCCCCCCCAAAAAAAAAAAACTAAGTAATTAAGAAAACAATTTAATTTTATTTAGCCTTAGGGAGTTTAATTTATTTTATCACTTGTGTCTGGGGCACACGAATCACAGGCAACTTGAAGTACATTACTCCTATTTAAACTAGTATAATAATTAAACCCAACACTAAGTTTTTTATGATCAGAAAAGGATTTCACAGATACCAAGTGATGTATTGATGTAATGTTTATTTGTCTTCTTCGAGGACAATACATTAACTTTTAGTTTTTAAGACTGACCTCTAAATACATTATTCAGTCATTACAAAGAAAAGACCACTTGCACCTACACAGCCTGAAGATAAATTCTTTCATCTATGGGTCAGACAACAGCGATAAACTAATTGGGATTAGTTTAGTTGAGAAGAATTGTCCCTTTAAGTTCAAGAGCCACTCACCAGCATCAAGGCCAAATAATACAACAGAAAAAACAACCATTTCGAGATTAGAAACTGTAAAATGGCACCAAGACAATGTGTTAATAATAGCAACATTCTTGGTAGTGGGATATAGAATGCTCTATATACATTACACCAGTAATGAAAGTTTGAAGCTTATCCAATAAGGCGTTTTCGAGAAAGAAAAAATGCTTAAGAAAGAGAAAAAAAAATTTGCCGAGAGTATTCCGAAAATAATCAAGTCTATCCTCGATACACACAAAACTCTTACGACGTCTACGACATCCTACACACTGCAAGACAATATCTGTCGTTTGATTTTATCCACATATCAGTAACACGTTGTGCATTACATGTCACACTCTATCACTCAGTGTATCACTAACACTTAACACGTAATATTGCGCACTATAGCAAACACATGCGGTCACTACCTCACTCAATACTAAACTGATCACAGTCGTTGTGAGGCACAGCCACTGGCAAGTGTTTTGTCATATTTCTTTAACTAGGCTGTTAGCGCTCAAGAGATATATCTGGAACTTATTTGAAGATATTTTATTTATTAACAGTTTAATTATTATTTATATTACGAATCTTAATCTAAATAACTATAGATGGATATCAGAAATGCTTCCAAAGTACTTACTACCACTTTCACGTCTGACTCCACTGTGCTACACTCACCCGGGACGTCAACTCCAAGTGTTGTACCTAACTTCTGATCTAGTGTTTAAGCTCTGGTCTTATGTCTTTGCAACACAGCATATATACTTAGAGTGTCGTATTTCTCACAGTGTATATACATGCTGAGATATTAGTTGATTCCTTACTTTAGTGATTGAATTTTTTTTTTTATATTTTATTTAAAAGACATACATAGTACATAAAAATAAACGACAAATTACATAGTGAAAACAGTGATGAAAAATTCTGCATAGTACATGTACTTTCCAATTAACATATTACATCTGAAAGACACAAATCTGTACAGTAAACAATGACCGCTCCAATCCTTGAAGTAATGACATTATGTCTGGAACACTAAATCTAGCCTAAAGACTCCTTGGCAAGTACATCTAATTCCTGATTGTACATCCTGCCTCGGAATGTACACCTTACATTGTACATCCTGCCACGGAATGTACACCTTACATTGTACATCCTGCCACGGAATGTACACCTTACATTCTGAAAACACTACCCCCCCCCCCTTCTTGCATGTCAATCCACCTGACACGTAACAATCTTTATATGTAACTGTATATTGTATGAAATACTTTCATTATTCCATATTGAACAACATGATACGTTCAGTATCACTCAATGTATTGATATAATATAAAATTCAATTCTACATGATTCATGTACAACGTATATCTACTAAACACCCAAACATATCACCTTCTCCAGGAAGGTATAAATATATACATATGTTACAAACACTTTACAACACAACCAGTGAAACTACAAAAACCTAATCGTATGTCATCCATCAATTACCCTATAATATATATCAATTCAATGGTAACCTAAACCTACGGGCTCTATAGAGCTCCCATGAAAAAACAATATGTAATAAGAACACAGGATAAGTCAAGGTTTCTAAAAAATATTTCACCCATATCATTAAAACCACTACTAAGATGTAAGTCTGTTAGCACAAAACATAACAGTGCATGACCTTCACACGTCGATAAATACTGAAGCCTTCCTACCACACGCAATACTTCATGTGTATATATATATTTCGCATTCACACAGTGCACCCACATTGTCATTTCATTACACACATACCAATAATTTCGATGCAGATATATAATATTCCATCACATTACGACGTCTGTCGTCCTTTGTCAATTGCATAATTAATAATTAAATTGAAGAACTTGTATCGTCCACCACACACAACCCGTTCATCACACAGTCAAAGGCGCTTATGTCTCAGTACTATATTCATTCTCTTCCACACTAAACCCTTTCACACTGTCCTTATCGGGAAGCCAGCCCGCCGCCACCCCTTACATTGCACGTAAATCCCATAAATCCCTCAACCGAAAAATCCGATAGCCCTCAGTAAAAGCAGTCTTCCAACTCCCTCCATAAATTTCCCTATTACGACACTTAGTTCTGTAAAATGTCGCAGCTAACACCTTTATCCTCTCATCCACGCCCACCTCCCTCATGGCCCATGACGTATATATAAAATCCGTGACCAAATACGCCACTGCATTCTCCACCATCTTACTCACCCCACCTATATCCAAACTTAAAGCCCGCAACACCTGCAATCCTCCCCCACCCACTAACCTGAACACCTTTCCTAACCAGACCCGCACCACTTCTATACAGTCACAAAAATATACCGCGTGCAAAATCTCCATGCTTCCACACGCTCTACATTCCCCTCCCTCCCTTATCCTCCTATTGAATAGGACAACCCCAGACGGCAAAATCCCATGTAAAAATCTAAACATTACCTCCCGAACACCCGGTTTTACACGTAATTGTTTTAGACGCGTCCATATTTCGTTCCACGCATACATAGGGTATGCTCCTTCAACAGCAGCCACCACTGACCTACCTTCCACTCCTTCGAGGACCCGCAATTTAACACACGACGGATCCCTCACTGTCATTAATAACCTCAACATGGCCTCACCAACTATTAAATCCCTACCCCCCCCACCACCGTTGCATATCCTTACGTACTCGCACAAGTCCACCTCCCCTCCCGCACCCCTCCCTTATATAACTTCGTTTTAGGTACACGCTCATCATCCTTTTTTCCAGAGGTAAAAGCCCCAGCCCTTCCCGACTGACCGGAAGTGTTAACACCGCTCTACTTAACCATTAGCAGCCCGATCCCCATATAAACCTAAAAAACCCATGTTGTAAACGTTTCACCTCATGTCTCATCAGCGGGTACATGACAACGACATGCCATATCTTGCTGTACAATAGCACGTTCGTCACTATTACTCTTTGATGCAGCGTTAGTTGCGCCGCCCTCAAACCACCAAGCCTTTTCAATACTCCATTCACTATTCTCACCGAATTCACCTCTTGAGCCACCCGTGTATTTCTCACATAAATTATCCCACATATCATTAGTTGATCCACCACCTTCCACCCACCCCCTACCACCTCATCCCCATTTGTACTATCCCTTAGGTCTAGAAACTTAGTCTTCTCAACATTAATTTTCATACCTGAAGCCTCCCCAAACACATCCACCACCTTACCCACCCTAAGCAAATCCCCCATTACCTCTCACCAAAACAGTCGTGTCATCCACATAACCTACGATACCAGCCCCCCCTCCCCCCGGTCAGTACCCTCCCCACCTCCCGCAACACACCTCCGAATGGCCCTATAAAATGGATCCTGTATACACGCAAACAATATTTGTGATAGTGGGCAGCCTTGGCGCAGTCCCCGTCGCATCTGTATTTTAACTCCTAGCCTCCCGTTAACCTGCACCCTCATCGACGCCCCCTGATACAATAATTTTGCCCAAGATATTATTTCTTCCCCAAAACCTTGCCAACGCATGAACCTCCATAACGCTTCCCTTTCTACACTATCATAAGCAGCCTTCCAATCTAACGCCAATACACCTCCATCACCCAACTCCCCCCGTTTCTCTATAAATTCTCGAATCATGCCATGCCCTTCATACATCGACCTTCCTGGCACCCCATATTGCCCCCTATCAATTACCTTGCCTATTACCCTCTTGATTCTGTTCCCTAATATTCTCGCAAACAACTTATAATCTCCACACATAAGCGAAAGAGCCCGATAATCCATTACCGTTGACTGCTCCCCTTTCGGTACCAACACCACAACGGCCGTCCGTTGCTGCTCTCCCATGACCTCAGCCGCCTTAAGTATGTTAAACAGCCTTACTAAAAAAAACCTCAGAACCCACCAATTCTTTACGTAGAAATCATTTGGCAGCCCATCTATATCCGGCGCCTTTCCCAAGCTCACTCCTGACAACGCCTGCCAAATTTCACACTCCGTAATCAGCCCACCTAATGCCACCCGATCTTGACCATCAAGCTCACACTGCACATACCCTCCCATTTCCCCCAATGCCACTTCACGGATGCCCACGCTTTGCGTATATGACTTAAACCAAGCGTCTACATATCCACTAATACCCTCTGTCGTTACCAATGCTTGACCCGCTCTATACCCTTCCATCCCTACATGTACGTTTAACCCCATCATCTCCATCGTCACTCTCCTCTTTCTCTGGCCTCTTAACACGCAAGCCGACGGCCGATCACCCCATAGCACTTCTTCCAATCCTCCCATAATTCGCGCACCATCAAAACGCTCGTTTTGCAATACCCTAATACTCTCCTTTAAACCCTCAATGTCCTGCACTGGATAGCTTGCTCCTCCTCTTGCATAACAGTCACGCAGCTGCCCTTCAAGATATCTTTGAAACCCATACTTTAACCGATTATATTCCCTCCCACGACAAATATAATATTCTCTGATACGATTTTTAGCCACCGAATCCCACCAATTTACCAGTTCATCATCCCCCGGCGCCTCATCCACCAACCGTTCCCACAATTGCGCAAAAGACTGACGACATTCCTCACCCTGCAAAAGCTTCACATTTAACTTCCAATAACCTTGACCCCTTCTAGGCAATCCCTCCCATTCTAGGTCCACCATTACTCCTCTGTGATCCGAAAAAACCGCGTCCACCACACGCACTCTGCTCACTATTACTGTTCGGGGCACATACAATCGATCCAGTCTAGCCGCATATCCACGTCTAACAAAAGTATGTTCTACAACCCCACCCCCCCAACGTCCATTAACCCCACTCCATTTAATAATTCCCCCAAAATCCCCAAACAATACCCTGCCCCTCTAGGTTCCACATCCTTACGCCTTATCACACAATTCCAATCACCACCAATTACAGCTACACCCGGCAAAGCACGCAAATAATATACTAAGACATCCTTCACAAATTTATTCTTAATACGCACATCTCCCTCTGCCGGACCATACACACACACCAAACTCATCTGTACCCTACCCCACCACCCATCTACACGAATCACCCTCCCCTCCCCACCCTCACAATGCCTCACTACGAACGGGCTAGTTTCCCTTACCAGGATGGCAACTCCTCCTTTCAACCTTATCGCATGCTCCACATACACATTATACCCATTCACCTTCAACTCATAACCTGGTCTGTAGTTGTGTTCCTGCACGAACACCACGTCAACACTATTACGCACCAAATATTCACTAAACCATACACACTTTCTCTCTGATCTCAATCCATTAATGTTCAATGTCATGCACTTGAAGCTTACAGAGTGGTTTTCCTTCTTGACCCTGGTACTGTCTTGCCACCAGATCGTTTCGTGACACCTCGGTCCCTCTCCCCCCCTTTAGAAACGCTCTTAACCAACTCCTGCCCCTTAGGGCCGCTGTGTCCTCTCTGCGTAACTTCCGCCCAGGACTTTTTGCCAGTGCGCTGAGCAGGCGTGATCACGTCCTCGGAGTCAGATAGCGCAGCAGCGCGCTTCCGTGATGCTCCCTCTGCTTGCATCATGTCGTCTGTTACATTGTCCCGGTGGACCTCCACCTCCACCGCTTGCATCAAAATATTCTTATCACACTGCGCAGACCGCAGATCCTGTTCCACGCCCTGATCCACAGCAGACCCAAGAACTAGGTCTGGACTCCCAACCTTCCCAATACTCTTGTCAGCCAATAACACATTTAAAGCCATGGCTAATGAGTCTTCCACATCGCTATCACTCGCAGTCGGGGTGTTCTCTTCCAACACCTGAGCTGCGTTCAATGAAGGGGTGTCCCCCCCCTCGTCACACCTGCTGACTCCATCTCCTCCGCTCTCTCGACCTCCTCACTCCAGGACCCACCTTGTGTAGGCAGAGTCACATAAGGCAAATCTTGCTCCTCACCCTTCTCTACTGCTGTATGTCGTTGCCGTTGTTCCATGTTGCCACGCCTCCTTCCACACAGAGCCGCTAGGTGATCATATGACCCACACAACCGACAGGTCCGGCGTTGCCCAGCGTATGTCACAAACACCTGGGTCCGAAATTCTGGCAGCACTACGTACGACGGAATAGGGTAACGTAACGTCATCTTCACAGAATACGTTCCTTCGAGTATCCCTGCGTATGGCCCAGTAGCCCACTTCCCAACAGTGGCCATATGTACTGTACCATATTTGCCCATCGCAAGACGGATGTCAGAATCATCCGCCTCGAATGGCACATTTCTAATCTTAACCCATGTGTAATGGCGAGAAACGTCGTGAAGTCGCACGGTCACAGCGGAGTTAACTGTCAAAGTAACCTCCTGGTACTTGTCTACCACCGCCTCATACACACTTGCCAAATTAAACTTGACAAAGATCCTCGTCGTGCCATTCAGCGCTACTCCACATATCTCCTCGTTAGCAATACCATATGTATCTCGTATGATTGCAGGTAGTATCAGGTCCATAGAAGTTCCTGTCACAGCCCCACGGATAAGCTCAACACAGACTGTGTTTATGCGTCTCCGGCTGGCCTGCGCCATGCTGTGAAAATATAACTGCCACTAATCAACGCCAGGGGCAGCAGCAGCGCACGTCCTCACTACTCAAAGGTTGAGAGACGAAATGAGGTAGCTCGCTTGAAAACAGCAGAGGGGTGCAGAGCACAACCGCACTCTACCGTGGTCAGGCAGCAGCACTAGTAAGTAAACATATTTATATAACAAACAGATAAGACACTTACACCTATGTTAACATTATCTCTTCTCACTATATATATATATATATATATATATATATATATATATATATATATATATATATATATATATATATATATATATATATATGTAAACCATTACTCTGAAAGAATAGAGATTCCAGCGCTTTCGTGACTACTCACATTATCAGAACTATGAAAGTGAAGCATCCAAGGAAGCTATATAGGGGTCGTCAGCACACCTACTATCAGATCAACGTTAAACACGTGACGCGCGGCGATCCCAACTTGGACAGTCGTTTCACAACTCACCCCCAAGCTATTTATATATATATATATATATATATATATATATATATATATATATATATATGTATGTATATATATATATATATATATATATATATATATATATATATATATATATATATATATATATATATATATATATATATATATATATATATATATATATATAATATATATATATATATATATATATATATATATATATATATATATATATATATATATATATATATATATATATATATATATATATATATATATATATATATATATATATATATATATATATATATATATATATATATATATATATATATATATATATATATATATATATATATATATATATATATATATATATATATATATATATATATATATATATATATATATATATATATATATATATATATATATATATATATATATATATATATATATATATATATATATATATATATATATATATATATATATATATATATATATATATATATATATATATATATATATATATATATATATATATATATATATATATATATATATATATATATATATATATATATATATATATATATATATATATATATATATATATATATATATATATATATATATATATATATATATATATTATATATATATATATATATATATATATATATATATATTATATTTATATATATATATATATATATATATATATATATATATATATATATATATATATATATATATATATATATATATATATATATATATATATATATATATATATATATATATATATATATATATATATATATATATATATATATATATATATATATATATATATATATATATATATATATATATATATATATATATATATATATATATATATATATATATATATATATATATATATATATATATATATATATATATATATATATATATATATATATATATATATATATATATATATATATATATATATATATATATATATATATATATATATATATATATATATATATATATATATATATATATATATATATATATATATATATATATATATATATATATATATATATATATATATATATATATATATATATATATATATATATATATATATATATATATATATATATATATATATATATATATATATAGGCCAACCACCCAAAAACCCTTTATTCACTGCCTACCATATAGCGGTAGTGATAACAAGACATACACCGCTACTGAAACTCATAAACAACTCTGCTCCAACAAAATATGTATCAAAATATGTATTTACACAAAATAATACATTTTTATAATGCCATACGAAATACACTTAAATTAAAAATGAAAAATAACAAAGAGGAAACATACGACAAGCATGTACTTAATATATCAAACTTCCCTTCACATACATTGTCGCACAGCTTGTAACCTATAACCTTAACCAGGCCTCTGAAACAATATATGCAAGGCCGTATGTACCATAATACAATCTCACAATATATAGATACATTATGGCATTGCACAATGCAACTAAATACACTTGCCACCAACCCGATATACAAATCTTGTGCCATACAGTCTGCGTCCTACAAAAAGGGTAATCCCAGACTTTGTGTCACCGCATACCAACAGACATATGTCATGCCTAGTAACACCAGATTATACTTTCTTTGTATAACACCTTTGAAGACACTCCCACAAGAACGTTCAATCATTCCCAAACACACAAATACTGTATGATGTACCCTCACACACACCTTATATACACACAATAATGTAGTGCAACAAAACACTACGTACATATTTTATCCAAAACCGTCTAAAAACAATGTGAAAAACATGTGTTATACCACCACCCACACCACACACCACAAACAAAGCATATTTGTATCTTACAATAACATGCCTCACTCGCTAACACCCAACCACACTTCCACGCTCAAGAAACTAGCCCGCCGCTACCCCTTACTTTGAACGTAAATCTCTTAAATCCTTCAACCGAAATCTACGATAACCCTCAGTAAATGCTGTCTCCAATCTTCCCCCATAAAGATCCCAGTTGCGACACTTAGTTCTATATATCGTAGCCCCTAACACTTTTATCCTTTCCTCTACACCCACCTCCCTCATGGTCCAAGATGTATAAATAAAATCAGTAACCACCATCTGACTCCTCCCACCTATATCTAAACTTAACACCCTCAACACCTGTAACCCTTCCCCACCCACTAACCTATCCATCCTACCTAACCATACCCTCACAGCTTCTAAACAATTACAAAAATACATCGCATGAAAAATAGTTTCAGGACATCCACACGCTTTGCACTCCCCACCCTCCCTTAGCCTCCTATTAAATAACAACCCCAGACGGCAAGATCCCATGTAAAAACCTAAACATTACCTCCCTTACGCCTGGCTTAACACGCAACTGCCGTAAACATTTCCATACATTCCCCCACGCATACATAGGGTATTCCCTCTCAACTGCCGCCACCACAGACTCACTCCCACCCTCTCTAGAACCCTCAATTTGAGGCGAGCCAGATCCCTCACCATCATTAAAACCCGCAACATAGCCTCTCCTAAAGGTAAATCCCTACCCCTCCACCACTGTTGCATATCCTTGCGCAGTCTTTCAAGCCCCCCCCCACGCCCCTCTCCCTCAAATAACCCCGTTTTAAAAATATGCTCAACATATGCTTTTCAAGAGGTATAAGCCCCAGCTTATACTTAGCCAGTCACAACCCGATCCCCATATAAATCTGAAAACCCCATGTTGCAACCGTTGCACCTCACACCGTCTCAACGGATATATTGCCACCATGTGCCATAGCTTGCTATACAACAGGACATTCGTGACTATAACCCTCTGATGGAACGTTAGCTGCGCCGTCCTCAAACCTCCCAATCTTTTCAAAACCCCATCCACGGTGCACCTCGAATTTGCCTCTTGTGCATCCCTATCATTCCTCACGTACACTATCCCACATATCAATAGCTGATCCACCACACTCCACCCGCCCTCTACAGTCCCACCATTATGTACGCTATCCCCTAGATCCATATACTTGGACTTTACAACATTAATTTTCATCCCCGTAGCCTCACCAAACACGTCTACCACCCTACCTACCTTATGTAAATCCCTCTCATCCCTCACCAAAACAGTCGTATCATCCACATAACCCACTATACCCGCCCCACCCTCTCGTTCAGTACCAACCCCTCCTCCCACTATACTCCACCTAACCGCCTTATAAAAGGGTTCTTGAAGACATGCAAACAATATTTGCGACAGAGGGCATCCCTGTCACAAACCCCTTCCCATCTGTATGCTAACACCTAGTCTTCCATTAACCTGTATTCTCATAACTGCACCCCGATACAAAATTTTCGCCCAAGAAATAATTTCCCTCCCGAAACCCAACCAACACATGAAACTCCATAATGCGTCCCTCTCTACACTATCGTAAGCCGCTCTCCAGTCCAATGCCAAAACATCCGCAACTCCCCCCGCTTCTCTATAAAACTCCTAATAACTCCATGCCCTTCATACATTGACATACCCGGTATTCCATATTGTCCTCTATCAATTACTCTACCTAACACCTTTTTGATTCTATTCCCCAATATCCTTGCAAATAACTTGTAATCACCGCACATAAGCGATATTGCATGGTAATCCTCCACCGTGGTCTGTCCACCCTTCGGAACCAATACGACAACAGCAGTCCTCTGTTGCTCACCCATTTCCCCCTCATCCTTCATTACATTGAACAAGCTGACTAAAAATCTTGTCAAAACTTCCCAATTCCTAATATAGAAATCATTAGGCAACCCGTCTACACCCGGCGCCTTACCTAAACTTGCACCGGCTAAAGCTTGCCATATCTTCTCTTCCATGATCTGACCTTCCAATGTCTCCCTATCTGTACCATCAAGCTCACATTGCACAAAACCTCCCATTTCCCATAAAGCAGCATTTCGTATACCCACATGTTGTGTATATGACCTAAACCATGCATCTAGATATCCACTCATCCCCTCAGTCGACACTGATACATGCCCCTCCCTATACCCTTCCATCCCCACATGAACAGTTAATCCCATCATCCCCATAGCCACTCTTCTCTTATGCTGTCCTCTCAATACGCATGCAGAAGGCCTATCACTCCATAACACCTCATCCAGCCCAGCCAAAACTCGTGCACCATCGAATCTTTCATTTTGCAAATCCCTAATACTCTCCTTTAATCCCTCAATATCTCCCACCAGATAACTAACACTCCCACGTTCATAGCAAGCTCTCAACTGCCCCTCAAGATAAGATTGATACCCATACTTTAACCTATTATATTCCCTCCCACTACGTACATAAAAATCCTTAATACTTGATTTTGCCACCGAGTCCCACCAACTAATCAGATCACCATTCCCAGGCGCCTCTGCCACCAACCCCACCCAAAATTGCTTAAATGACTGTCGAGACTCTTCCTGCAACAACTTTACATTTAACTTCCAATACCCCCTACACCTTCGTGGCAACCCCTCCCAACCCATATCCACCAAAACACCCACATGATCAGAAAATACCACGTCCATCACCCTCACACTATGTGTTACTACTGTTCTGGGGACGTTCAAACGATCGAGCCTAGCAGCATACTCATGCCTAATAAATGTATGCTCCACCGCCCCCCCTCTACAAATATCGATCAAACCCACCTCGGACAACAATTCTCCCAATATTCCCATACAATGCCCTGCCCCCCTCGGTTCAACATCCTTACTCCTTATCACACAGTTCCAATCACCCCCTCTTATGGCTACTCCCCGCAATCCACGCAATATACCAGAACATCCCTCACAAATTTATTCTTAACATGTACATCACCCTCTGCCGGCCATACACACACACACCAACGTCATTTGTACTTGACCCCATAGCCCATCCACACGAATCACCCTCCCCTCCCCCCCTTCACAATGCCTGACAACCAACGGGCTAGTTTCCTTTACCAAAATAGCCACACCTCCTTTCAATCTGACTGCATGCTCAACAAACACATTATATCCATCCACCTTCAACTCATAACCATGTCTATAATTGTGTTCCTGCAAGAACACGACGTCAACACCATGATGCACCAAATACTCCCTAAACCACTCACACTTTCTCTGCGACCTCAAACCATTGATGTTCAATGTCAAGCACTTAAAACCGACAAAGGTGGTTTCCCTCTTGACACTACCGACTTGTCACCTGATCGTCTCATTGCACCCCTATCCCTTCCCCCCTTTTTGTGCACTCTTACCCAACCCCTGTCCCTGAGTGCCTCTTGAACCCCTCAGCATGGCATCCGCCCATGTTGTCTTCCCAGAACGTTGTGCGGGCGTAAGCACTTCGTCTGAATCATAAGTCACTGCTGCGCACTTTCGCGTCACACCCTCAATCTGCTTCTTGTCATCCTGTGCATCACCATGAACCTCTAGCTCCACCGTTCTCACAGACAGGGCATCCATTTCACACACCTTAGGACGAACTACCTTCGCCCCGCCCTCCTCTACAGCAGACCCAAGATCCAGGTCAGTACCATAGTTTTGACAAGGGCTCTTGTTGCCCAAAATTTCCCCAAACGTCGATATTATCGATTCTTCCTCCTTGCTGTCATTCACATCCGCGATGATCTCCTCCAGCGCTTGAACAACATCCAAGGAAGGGGAGTCCCCCCCCCACACGTAGCACCTGCCTTATCCTTCTCCTCCTCCCTCTCAATCTCCGCACTCCATGACACAGTCTGCGGAGGCAGTGTCGAATACAGCTGATCTTGATCCACTCTCCTCTCCTCGACATCTCTTCGTTGTTGCTGGTCCTTGTCTCCACGTCCTCTACCACATTGCGCAGCCAGGTGGTCATACGACCCACACAAACGACAAGTGCGTCGCTGCCCTGCGTATGTCACAAATACCTGAGTTCTAAATTCTTCCATCACCACATACGAAGGTATAGGATGTCGGAGCATCATCTTCACCGAGTACGTACCCTCAGGTATCCCCATATACGGACCAGCTGACCACCTTCCTGCAGTGACTGTGTATCGTCCCATATTTACTCATGGCGAACCGTATGTCAGATGCATCTGCCTCGAATGACACATTCCTGATCTTCACCCAAGTGTAATAGCTTGATACATCATGCATCCTCACCGTCACAGCATGATTCACAGGTATGGCCACTTCCTGGAACTTATTCACCACAGCTTCGTATACACTCGCCGAGCTGAATTTTACAAATATTCTCTTCGTACCATTCAATGCGAGTCCACAAATCTCCTCATTAGCTATGCCGTAGGTTTCTCTGATTATTGCTGGTAGAAGTAACTCCATAGACGGCCCCGTTACAGCTCCACTGGTTAATTTAATACAAACTGTATTGATACGACGCTGGCTAGCCTGCGCCATGTTGTGAAAATATTACTGCACCCAGTCAATACCAGGGGGCAGCAGCAGCACACGTTGCTCTATACTCAAGAGTTGAGAGACGAATGGTTATGTAAAGCTATATTAAAGCTAAAATAAAGGAGAAAAGATATAGGGACTAAATTAAATAATGGTAAACAAAGTTAAATTGGCAGATAGTAACTAAGATATGATATTGATTTGGGAGTAAGATCTGAATTGATATATACAATAAGTTAAGCAATTTATTGTACTCTTAAAAAGTAAAAACTAATATGAGGTAGTTGGTAGTAGCTAGCAAAAGATAGTTTTGGGCCTTGAACAATAATGTAATTGAAATATACACTAATTGCACACAACATATTCATTAAAATATGAAAATAATCTGAGAGTAGGAATTGCCTTATAGCATAAAGTTTGAGCAATTAATATCACTATAGGAATATTATTTGAGGTAGTTGATACTAGCTAGTGAGGGATGGTTCAAGGTATTGCACAGTAGTGTAGTAGGAACATACACTAGTTTGTTATTTGTAGTTTGGGAGAAAAGGGAAAATTAGGTATGATTATAAGAGAATTTTAACAGTGTTTAAGTAGGAAAGAAAAAGGTAATACAGATATTATTAAAGAGTAAGTATCCTATTAACAAAAAATAAATTGTGAATTGGGAATCTGGGAAGATAACACAAATTGGGTCACACAAAGAACTGTGTGGGACACCTGGGATAATGAGGTAGTAAATACTATCTAGGAGGTGATAGTACAGGGATTAGTTCAATAATGACATAGTAACATACACTAACGTAGTAAGGATTTGGTCACTAATATCAGACTCTGTAATGTTTGCATCATGAAGGAAGTTTGCTAGTTCATTTTCATTTGTAATGTAGTACACACGGCCTACATTTGTTTTTCTTACTAGAATTTGTCCATCACGTACAAAGCACTGGTGAATTTTATCATTATTCTCACGTTTTAGCTTTCTCACTCTGTACAGGAGGTTCTGTCTTTTTTTGTGATATACTCGTTTATGTATATATCTTTTTTTGCTTTAATAGATGAAATTATTAGATCTTTTTTCCTGTCTTGTGTGTGAAATCTGAGCATAACACTTTTTCTACTTTGGTTCCCTAGTAACCGCGATTCTTTTATTTCCGACACTGGTACATTAACATGTAGGTGGTCACGTATGATCTGGAGAGTTGTAGCTTTGCAGTTGGAATGGTTTAATTCGCTGGGAAAGAGTGGAGTGTTAATTACTACTGCATCAGATAACTTATCTTGCTCTGTCTTGTCATCTTGGTTAGCAAAATAGTTGTTCAATTGGGTATCCATGTTTATTTTCCAGTCCTTGACGACATTATCAATCTTCGTGTTTAGGGAAGTTATTTGATCTGTGTGGCTGGCTGTGACTGATTAAAAGGTCTTGCCAAAATCAGTCATGCCAGTTGATGTTAGCTGTTGTTCAAGGTTGTAGATCTTGTTCTCAAGGTGAAGTAACTTAGATTCATGGTTTGTTATTGTTGCACGGAGAGATATTTTCAGCACGAAGATTCAAGTTATCCGCCGTTAGGGTGGTGATGTAGTGCTTTAGAGTGTCAGGATCATTAGTCATACCTGAGAGCATATCAGCTGGGTTAAATCCTATGAAGGCAGTAGAGGTAGAGAGGGAGTCAGTCACAGTTGTTGTTGTTCTGGAGTCGCCTGGGTTGGTGGGTGAGTCGGCCATGTTTGTTGTTGTTGATGCGTCGCTCTGGGTTGTAAGGGAGGTGGATGAGGCACCGGCGTCCTGCTGGGTCCTCTTATGGAATAGTCGATTTCTAGGCGCTACCTTGCTGTTCTTAGTGCTGTTTCTTCTAGTAGTTGGTCTCATAGTAGTACAGGAGTTGCTGTGGTTAGATGAAGAAACTAGGATAGTTAAGAGCTTGGAGTAGGTAGTCGTCTGGCAGCGGGGTTGTGCTTGGAGTTTGAGGGGCAGTCTTCGCTTCACTCGGTAATTTTTCGGTTTGTAGGTATCACTGTTGATTATCTTGGGTCATGCTGGGTTCTACGTACGTTAGTGCAGTTATGATTGCAATTAGGCCATCATTGAAGCGTTGGTGGGCTCTGCAGGTGAGAAAAATAACAGAGCTTGCTGCCTCTGCTGCCGCTGCCGCAGAATATGATGTAACATATTACATAATAAAATGTATGACAAAACAAAATATTGCAAAACAATGCAACCCTCCCTCCCAAGATAAAAAAAAAAGGTATAAAAGAACGTAGTAAGGTTGGTGGTCAAGTTGTCATCGGGAGGTTGTTGTATCCTCATTCAGACTGATGTTATTTGGGTGTAATTACTCATACACAATCCACTCACAATATTTTCGATA
Organism: Cherax quadricarinatus; assembly: GCF_038502225.1. NCBI lineage: Eukaryota > Metazoa > Arthropoda > Malacostraca > Decapoda > Parastacidae > Cherax > Cherax quadricarinatus. Next base: position 25,540 of record NW_027195915.1, on the reverse strand, counting down.
TATGTTGTTACTACGCTGAGATACAAGGCCACACTGTGGCATAAAAAAAATTAAAAGTTTGATACTATTGTCAACCTCAAAGTTAGTTCTGGGTTACCAGACCCAGCCATCAGTGGCGTCTTTACGGTCCACTCACCAGTTACTCTATCAGGATTTCCTGAAGAGAATCCTTTAAGTGCTTTTACTTTAAATATAATTGAGTCTTCCTCTTCTGAACGGCGTCAATACGTAATGGTTAATACATCTTACGGACAAGATATTACCCATTAATTATTACCCACTAAGTTTAGACTGTGTGCAGGCAAACTTGTCTCTATAGTAAAATAGTAAAAAACACTTGGAATCGTTGGGATCAGTTCCATAACTAAAGAATCACTCTTCTGATATATTTACACAACGATGTCACTGAGTCTTAGATAACGATGAGTGTTGTCATTGAGTCTTAATGACGAGCGATGTCACTGAGTCGATGATAACGAGTCTCAGATAACGATGATGAGTCTACTGAGTCTTGAGATAACGATGAGTGATGTCACTGTCACTGAGTGATGTCACTGTCTTAGATAACGATGAGTGATGTCACTGAGTCTTATATAGTGATGTCACTGAGTGATGTGTGAGTCTTTGATAACGATGTGTAATGTCACTTATGTTTGAACAGAGTGAAGCCTGACGTATGAGCTAGCTTACCTTGATGAATCTCTGTAAATATAAGTTATTATATAATAATTATCTCATTTTTCTACAAGTACAGACCTAGCTGACATTACTGACATACTGAATACAAACACATACTATATAGAACACCCAGGTACCTACTTAATGCTAAGTGAACAGGAACAGCAGGTGTCAGGAAACGTTCTCATGGATCGATCTCCGCATTATATAATTATTATTATTATTATTATTATTATTATTATTATTATTATTATTATTAGTAGTAGTAGTAGTAGTAGTAGTATTAGTAGTTTGTCACGTGGAGGCCAGTTTTTGATGCTTTCCCCAGGTTTATGTGTCCATCTGATGTTGCATCTAAGTATTCCCCAGGTCCATGTGTCCAGGAGTCCATCTGTGTCCCCTCAGATATTCTCCCTTCCACACTTCCTATGCTACACTCAGTAATCTTACCTTCCCCAGGTTCATGTGTGCAGGAGTCCATCTGTGTCCCCTCAGATATTCTCCCTTCCCCACTCCCTGTCCTATATTATCCTACCTTCTCCAGGTTCATGTGTCCAGGAGTCCATCTGTGTCCCCTCAGATATTCTCCCTTCTCCACTTCCTGTCCTATACTATCCTACCTTCCCCAGGTTCATGTGTCCAGGAGTCCATCTGTGTCCCCTCAGATATTCTCCCTTCCCCACTTCCTGTCCTATACTATCCTACCTTCCCCAGGTTCATGTGTCCAGGAGTCCATCTGTGTCCCCTCAGATATTCTCCCTTCCCACTTCCTGTTCTATACTATCCTAACTTCCCCAGGTTCATGTGTCCAGGAGTCCATCTGTGTCCCCTCAGATATTCTCCCTTCCCCACTCCCTGTCCTATATTGTCATACCTTTCCCAGGTTCATGTGTCCAGGAGTCCATCTGTGTCCCCTCAGATATTCTCCCTTCTCCACTCCCTGTCCTATACTATCCTACCTTCCCCAGGTTCATGTGTCCAGGAGTCCATCTGTGTCCCCTCAGATATTCTCCCTTCCCCACTCCCTGTCCTATATTATCCTACCTTCCCCAGGTTCATGTGTCCAGGAGTCCATTTGTATCCTATCAGATATTCTCCCTTTCCCACTTCCTGTCCTATACTATCCTACCTTCCCCAGGTTCATGTCCCCAGGAGTCCATCTATGTCCCCTCAGATATTCTCCCTTCCCCACTTCCTATCCTACACTATCCTACCTTTCCCAGGTTCATGAGTCCAGGAATCTATCCGTGGGCCCCCGAACGTCTTCCCTTCCTCTGAAGCCCTGGAAACTCTTTTCGTATTTTTGATGCCTAACTCAGTCCCACCCCCAAGATCAGCAGTCCCAACCCAGGTCCGTGGTTCCAAGTGTTCATCCATACACCCTTCACCACTTCCCTGAGGTCAGCAGTTTTAGCCAGCCTTGAAGCACTGTCCATATATGATATTACTACACAAGTGTATTAATATCAGTATACAGAGGAAGATGTTATTATAGAGGAGGACACGCAGATAATCTGCGCTCTGTAATAACATCCTCCTGGACAGACCCGAACGTCGACTACCTGAGACAAGAGAGATCTCTATCACAGTTCGTCCACCAAGAACTGGCCACTAGTGAAAATTTGGAACATATATTTATATTTAATATTGTACCTATGTCAATTATTACATTATTCAATTATTTATTCGAATAAGTGTATTTGTTAACGTTTTTATGTGCGTAAATTAGTGTCGGTGTGTGAACCTTTGTGTTCCCTGCACGATAACTGTAATTAATTGTTATTAGTTATCGTTTTTTTCTTGTTGTTGATCTTTTTTGGCATGGTACACTAAGGTTCTCAAGCACACACTCTTCTATTCACTAAATTCTGGATTTCCACATACAAATCCTACACACACATCATACATACAGAAGCACGAATAAAGCAACACACACACAAACACAATCATCGGTATCTAACATACACGTATATTTATTCAACAATGCATATTATCCTCTCCTTTCGGTATTACTAGTATATAAACAAATACACACGCACCTACACCTCACACTTCTTCCTCTACGCTACACACACACACACACACACACACACACACACACACACACACACACACACACACACACACACACACACACACACACACACACACACACACACACACACACACACACACACACACACACACACACACACCTGTAAGTCACGTGTACAAACACGGACACACCTTCAGGAGACAGTGACGGGTCACCACCTGGAAAGATTGGTGTCAGGACGTAGTTCCTGCTGATTATATTATCATCGTCATTATTAAACTGTTAAGTTTCCTTGTTACTAGTTAATGGTCCAAAACTTACTGAAAAGTATTCCTACGAGTCAGTCTCGTATGTGCGGGTTATTTATGTATGTATTAATGTATAGTTTTTAAATCTATACATGTATTTATGAATATTTGAGCATCTCTATACATATGAATATCCTGTTATTATGGCTATCATCACCAAGAACAACATTCATGTTCACTATGATGAATGAACACATACAAGAACAACATTCATGTTCACTATGATGAATGAACACATACAAGAACAACATTCATGTTCACTATGATGAATGAACACATACAAGAACAACATTCATGTTCACTATGATGAATGAACACATACAAGAACAACATTCATGTTCACTATGATGAATGAACACATACAAGAACAACATTCATGTTCACTATGATGAATGAACACATACAAGAACAACATTCATGTTCACTATGATGAATGAACACATACAAGAACAACATTCATGTTCACTATGATGAATGAACACATACAAGAACAACATTCATGTTCACTATGATGAATGAACACATACAAGAACAACATCCATGTTCACTATGATGAACACATACAAGAGCAACATCCATGTTCACTATGATGAATGAACACATACTGATATTCAAGAACAACATTCATGTTCACATGAACAACACATGAACAACACATGTTCACAACACCAAACATGACAACACCAACATGAACAACACAACATGAACAACACTGACATGATGACATGAACAACACTGACATGAACAACATGAACAACACCAACATGAACAACACCAACATGAACAACACTGACATGAACAACACTGACATGAACAACACTGACATGAACAACACTGACATGAACAACACCAACATGAACAACACTGACATGAACAACACCAACATGAACAACACCAACATGAACAACACCAACATGAACAACACCAACATGAACAACACCAACATGAACAACACCAACATGAACAACACCAACATGAACAACACCAACATGAACAACACCAACATGAACAACACTGACATGAACAACACCAACATGAACAACACCAACATGAACAACACCAACATGAACAACACTGACATGAACAACACTGACATGAACAACACCAACATGAACAACACTGACATGAACAACACTGACATGAACAACACTGACATGAACAACACCAACATGAACAACACCAACATGAACAACACTGACATGAACAACACTGACATGAACAACACCAACATGAACAACACCAACATGAACAACACTGACATGAACAACACTGACATGAACAACACCAACATGAACAACACCAACATGAACAACACCAACATGAACAACACTGACATGAACAACACCAACATGAACAACACCAACATGAACAACACTGACATGAACAACACTGACATGAACAACACTGACATGAACAACACCAACATGAACAACACTGACATGAACAACACCAACATGAACAACACCAACATGAACAACACTGACATGAACAACACTGACATGAACAACACTGACATGAACAACACCAACATGAACAACACCAACATGAACAACACAACACCAACATGAACAACACCAACATGAACAACACCAACATGAACAACACCAACATGAACAACACCAACATGAACAACACCAACATGAACAACACCAACATGAACAACACCAACATGAACAACACCAACATGAACAACACCAACATGAACAACACCAACATGAACAACACTGACATGAACAACACCAACATGAACATGAACAACACCAACATGAACAACACCACATGAACAACACCAACATGAACACATGAACAACACTTACATGAACAACACCAACATGAACAACACCAACATGAACAACACCAACATGAACAACACCAATATGAACAACACTGGTACATGAACAACACCAACATGAACAACACCAACATGAACAACACCAACATGAACAACACTGACATGAACAACACCAACATGAACAACACCAACATGAACAACACTGACATGAACAACACCAACATGAACAACACCAACATGAACAACACCAACATGAACAACACTGACATGAACAACACTGGTACATGAACAACACTGGTACATGAACAACACCAACATGAACAACACTGACATGAACAACACCAACATGAACAACACCAACATGAACAACAACAACATGAACAACAACAACATGAACAACAACATAAACAACTGAACAACATGAACAACACTGGTACATGAACAACACTGGTACATGAACAACACTGGTACATGAACAACACTGGTACATGAACAACACTGGTACATGAACAACACTGGTACATGAACAACACTGGAACATAAAATATAATTCTGCTGAGTCAAGACAAACAAGGACTCAGACAATATGGTAAAGTTGTCATATAATTACTTTATAAAATTATTTTTTCAGTGGTTGATTCATAGCTCCTGGACCAGCTTCCCAACTTTATTTTACCGATTTTGTTGATTTATATTCTACAGGGACTGATCATATCCATTCTTGAAGCTGTGTATATTGTTTACCTCCACCCTCACCACCGCTTGACCTAGTACAGTCCACTTACCACACTAAGACTGGAAAAGTAATTATATATTCTGGTACACAGGTGATATCACAATATGCAAAACAACCACTGTTATGAAAGATAAAGGAGACTCGTCAATGTTTACATTGATACTAATTTACCTGGTTACAAGTAATGACATTGAGGTAGAGTACTACCCTTTGTCTTTCTTCAGTGTCATACTTATTTAACACTTATAACCAGTGCTTTCTTTATTATCAGCTCTGCTGCTGACCTGGTCAACCAGGGTAGACGCTAGTTAATTGGAACAAGATCCCTGTCTACAGGACGTAGTGGGACATTACGACTCCTCACCTCTAAAATCTGAATTGTGGTGATACAACCAAGTAGTGACAGGATTTTCAGAACATGGGACGAACACCGCCACCCAGGATAACCAACACCATTTCTTCTATAACATCATCAGAAGACCATCCTGGGCATAAGATTCTCATGTCCCAACATCCTTCTGGAACCACAGCGGCCAATATTTATTTTATTTATTTTTAATTAAAATCCTTAGAAAAATATCATAATTATTATCCATTATTTTCCCGTTCTTTTGTTCAGGAGGAAGGCGTTCCCCTGACACTGGTAGCACAGAAGACCAGTACAGTAACACAGAAGACCAGTACAGTAACACAGAAGAACGAATGCAGTTCAGTAACAGAGAAGACCAGTACATTAACACAGAAGAATGGGTACAGTACAGTAACAGACGACCAGTACAGTACAGAGAAAACCAGTACAGAAAATTGAAATAATAATAATAATAATAATAATAATAATAATAATAATAATAATAATAATAATAATAATAATAATAATAATAATAATAATAATAATAATAATAATAATTTGCGACCACTGTCAGCCTCAGAGTTATCTCTGAGTTACCAGACCTTGCCACGTGGAGGCCAGTGGTTCGTCTTTAAGGTCCTCCCCCCCCCGTCGCCTTCCCCAGTTTCATGTATCCAGGAATCCATCCGTGGGCCCTCGGATGTCTCCCCTTCCTCACTTCCCTAAGGTCAGCCTCACCTCTCTCTCTCTCTCTCTCTCTCTCTCTCTCTCTCTCTCTCTCTTTCTCTCTCTCTGCCTTCCAGCCTCAGCCTTACCCAGGTCCATGTATCCAGGAATCCATCCGTCCGCCCCCGGATGTTTTTCCTTTCTCACTTCCCCAAGGTCAGCCTCACCAACCTGTATTCTTGCTCTCCCAAGGTTCATGTATCCAGGAATCCATCCGTTCGCTCCCAGATGTCTCCCCTTCCTCACGTCCCTAAGGTCAGCCTCAACAACAACCTTCCCCAAGCTCATGTATCCAGGAATCCATCCGTACGCTCCCGGATGTTTTCCTTTCCCCACTTACCTAAGGTCAGCGAGTTAGGTCAGTGCCTTCCCCGGATTAGTGTCTCCAGGAGTCCACTTGTGTCACCTGAGTGGACTCCCTTCCCCACTTCCCCGAAGTCAGCTGTATTCTTGCCTTCCCCAGGATCATGTATCCAGGAATCCATCCGTCCGCCGCCGGATGTCTCCCCTTCCCCACTTACCCAAGGTCAGCCTCAACTGCTAGTATTCATGCCTTCCCCAGGTTCATGTGTCCAGGAATCCATCCGTCTACCGCCGGATGCCTCCCCTTCCCCACTTACCCAAGGTCAGCCTCAACTGCTAGTATTCATGCCTTCCCCAGGTTCATGTATCCAGGAATCCATCCGTTCGCTCCCGGATGTCTCTGCCGGATGCCTCCCCTTCCCCACTTACCCAAGGTCAGCCTCAACTGCTAGTATTCATGCCTTCCCCAGGTTCATGTATCCAGGAATCCATCCGTTCGCTCCCGGATGTCTCCCCTTCCCCACTTACCCAAGGTCAGCCTCAACAACAACCTTCCTCAAGTTCATGTATCCAGGAATCCATCCGTTCGCTCCCGGATGTCTCCCCTTCCCCACTTACCTAAGGTCGGCGGTGCCTTCCCCGGATCAGTGTCTCCAGGAGTCCACTTGTGTCACCTCAGGTGGACTCCCTTCCCCACTTCCCCAGAGTCAGCGGTTGCCACCCCCGTAAACTTGGTCTTGTCTAGCTGGTCTACTGCCGAGACTGTCCGGGTTGGTGGAATTACTGGAGGGGACACACAGAAAACTGCGTTCAGTAATTACACCCACCAAGACAGCCTGGAACAGTAGGTCTGGTAGACGAGACGAAGCTAGCACACAGCTCGGCCACCGAGAAGAGGCTAATTAAGAACAATTTTGGAAATCCTTTTATATTACACAATGAATTTAAACTTAGTACGAGATTTTCTTGCTTATTTAGTAGTTTAAAAGCATTTGTGATTGTTTTATATTATGTGGATGAATGTCCAAGTGTTGAAGAACTTTTCCACCTCCATCAAAACTGTATTAAATATTACACAGGTTTCATTTTTATTTATTTATTGATCTTTTTCAT
>NW_027195915.1:0-12500 GCF_038502225.1 Cherax quadricarinatus | reverse complement strand
CAGCAGTGTAAGCAGACACAAGCAGGTCTCAGGTGTTTGTCTACAACAAGCACAGCAGTGTAAGCAGACACAAGCAGGTCTCACATATATGACGTTCCAAGTGTTTTGATTTCGAGTTTCATTTTATTTATTTTTTTAATTAATTGAGCAATAATATCAAACCGAGAAAACAGATAACATAAATATATTCATATTAATCTGAAATGCATGAATATATTTCATAATATATTAAATATAAAATATATTCACCTAATATTATACCTGATATTTGTATTAATATTGTTTCATAATTATTTTTAATAATAAAATTATTACCCTAATAGGATAAATTTAATTTAATTTTCTTATCATATTATTAATATTTCGCCTAAGTTTTATAAGGGTTAATTAACATTTTGTAATTATATATGTTGTATTATATATTTTTGTTGTTTCATAATTAGTGTCCATAGGAGAAGTTCAGTCCTTAGTGGGGATGCTGATATATTATTGTAAATTCATTAAAAACTTTTCTTTAATTTTGGCACCATTGTATAATTTATTAAAAAAGTGGCTACATTTGAGTGGTCTTCAGTGTTCAGCTTTGTTGACTAATTTTACAGGAGAACATCCATTAATACCTGAGGTTGATGCTTCCTCTGTGGGTGTTGCAGGTGTGTTACTACAGGAAGTAAATGGCCAGGCAACACCTGTATATTTTGCAAGTAAGAAACTTTCTCCAACAGAACAGAATTATGCTCAACAGAAGTATGCTGTTAAGAAATTCAGATGTTCGAAATGTTCATTCATTTATAGCTGTGTTGTTGTTGTTGTTGTTGTTATGGAGCCGGACCATTGAGAGTACACTTGTTATTGTTACTCTGGCTTTCATTAACATACAATCATAACAGAAAGTGAAAGAGAAGACTTTAAAAATTAATGACCTTACTTACTAACAAGTGATATAAGAACTATGAGAGAAAGATAGAGAAATTACAAGAGAAAAATATCTGCTGTAAATTATTTCGTTTTCAGATCAGCAGAATCCTGTTTATTCACTCCATGTATCTACCTGTGATACTCCATGTATCTACCTGTGATACTCCATGTATCTACCTGTGATACTCCATGTATCTACCTGTGATACTCCATGTATCTACCTGTGATACTCCATGTATCTACCTGTGATACTCCATGTATCTACCTGTGATACTCCATGTATCTACCTGTGATACTCCATGTATCTACCTGTGATACTCCATGTATCTACCTGTGATACTCCATGTATCTACCTGTGATACTCCATGTATCTACCTGTGATACTCCATGTATCTACCTGTGATACTCCATGTATCTATCTGTGATACTCACAAAAAACATAGGAACGAAATGGATAACAGGGAATTTTTTCGAATTACACAAATTTTAAATTATGGAATTTCCTACTAAATACTAAACTGATAGTTTTAAATTATAGGAAAATTAAACGGAAATGAATACAAAGGAGAAAAAACTTAAAAGAGGAACTTGAAGCATTTCTGTCTCTGCTGATGAGAGAGGTGGTATCCTGGTGATCAGAGAGGTGGTATCCTGGTGATCAGAGAGGTGGTATCCTGGTGATCAGAGAGGTGGTATCCTGGTGATCAGAGAGGTGGTATCCTGGTGATCAGAGAGGTGGTATCCTGGTGATCAGAGAGGTGGTATCCTGGTGATCAGAGAGGTGGTATCCTGGTGATCAGAGAGGTGGTATCCTGGTGATCAGAGAGGTGGTATCCTGGTGATCAGAGAGGTGGTATCCTGGTGATCAGAGAGGTGGTATCCTGGTGATCAGAGAGGTGGTATCCTGGTGATCAGAGAGGTGGTATCCTGGTGATCAGAGAGGTGGTATCCTGGTGATCAGAGAGGTGGTATCCTGGTGATCAGAGAGGTGGTATCCTGGTGATCAGAGAGGTGGTATCCTGGTGATCAGAGAGGTGGTATCCTGGTGATCAGAGAGGTGGTATCCTGGTGATCAGAGAGGTGGTATCCTGGTGATCAGAGAGGTGGTATCCTGGTGATCAGAGAGGTGGTATCCTGGTGATCAGAGAGGTATCCTGGTGATCCTGGTGATCAGAGAGGTGGTATCCTGGTGATCAGAGAGGTGGTATCCTGGTGATCAGAGAGGTGGTATCCTGGTGATCAGAGAGGTGGTATCCTGGTGATCAGAGAGGTGGTATCCTGGTGATCAGAGAGGTGGTATCCTGGTGATCAGAGAGGTGGTATCCTGGTGATCAGAGAGGTGGTATCCTGGTGATCAGAGAGGTGGTATCCTGGTGATCAGAGAGGTGGTATCCTGGTGATCAGAGAGGTGGTATCCTGGTGATCAGAGAGGTGGTATCCTGGTGATCAGAGAGGTGGTATCCTGGTGATCAGAGAGGTGGTATCCTGGTGATCAGAGAGGTGGTATCCTGGTGATCAGAGAGGTGGTATCCTGGTGATCAGAGAGGTGGTATCCTGGTGATCAGAGAGGTGGTATCCTGGTGATCAGAGAGGTGGTATCCTGGTGATCAGAGAGGTGGTATCCTGGTGATCAGAGAGGTGGTATCCTGGTGATCAGAGAGGTGGTATCCTGGTGATCAGAGAGGTGGTATCCTGGTGATCTGGTGATCAGAGAGGTGGTATCCTGGTGATCAGAGAGGTGGTATCCTGGTGATCAGAGAGGTGGTGATCAGAGAGGTGGTATCCTGGTGATCAGAGAGGTGGTGTCCTGGTGATCAGAGGTGGTATCCTGGTGGTATCCTGGTGATCAGAGAGGTGGGTGATATCCTGGTGATCAGAGAGGTGGTATCCTGGTGATCAGAGAGGTGGTATCCTGGTGATCAGAGAGGTGGTATCCTGGTGATCAGAGAGGTGGTATCCTGGTGATCAGAGAGGTGGTATCCTGGTGATCAGAGAGGTGGTATCCTGGTGATCAGAGAGGTGGTATCCTGGTGATCAGAGAGGTGGTATCCTGGTGATCAGAGAGGTGGTATCCTGGTGATCAGAGAGGTGGTATCCTGGTGATCAGAGAGGTGGTATCCTGGTGATCAGAGAGGTGGTATCCTGGTGATCAGAGAGGTGGTATCCTGGTGATCAGAGAGGTGGTATCCTGGTGATCAGAGAGGTGGTATCCTGGTGATCAGAGAGGTGGTATCCTGGTGATCAGAGAGGTGGTATCCTGGTGATCAGAGAGGTGGTATCCTGGTGATCAGAGAGGTGGTATCCTGGTGATCAGAGAGGTGGTATCCTGGTGATCAGAGAGGTCAGAGAGGTGGTATCCTGGTGATCAGAGAGGTGATCAGAGAGGTGGTATCCTGGTGATCAGAGAGGTGGTATCCTGGTGAGAAAGTCAATTATCAGAATGCGGACGTGTATTATTCCCTGAAGGAGAACGCGTTTTATTCCTGTCAGTCAGGCAGTGGCCAGGACAGGAGCAGATGAGAGGTGTGTTTTAGTTCAGTACAAGTCGGGTGGTGACGGGGTAAAGTCATCATGTTTGGGCGGTAGTTTGAGTAAGTAATATTGTTAAGTTTTTTAGTGTATTCTATTTTGTGTGTTTTCTGGTGCTCTCATGTTTATTTGTAAAGCCCTAGTATGCAGAGGCCTGTGTTTTGGAGAGTACTGTATGGTGTTTTGCCTGCTGGTAATTAGTCTACCAGACAGAAGTGAAGACGGGGGTGTGTATGTCATGGTGCCTCCCTGATGATTTATTTTGTTTAATTCATTAGTAGCAGTGTGCTAGTGAGCTAATGTGAACTGGAGTGTGGTGGTTTTTTTGGAGTAGATTGTTAGTTATATATAAGTTAGTATTATTAATGTAGATATATTTTTGTATAGGTGAGTTTTTATGTCCTTCCTTACACAACATTAATTATTTTCACTCATGCTTAATTTGTATGAGTACATGCTAGCCCAAAAGTTGCTGTGTTTCTCAGTGTAATTTTATAACCCCTAGACGACAATGTGATCAGCCTTTAGGAGCCAGGACCATTTTATTTAAGTTACGACATCAAAGTCGTAACAGTGTGTGTGTGTGTGTGTGTGTGTGTGTGTGTGTGTGGGTGTATGTACTAGCCTGGCTGTGTTTCCAGCTGTTGAGTCTAAGCTCCTGGACCCACGTCTTTACTCTCACTGATGTTCAGGATGAACATACCTTAGCAAAAATTGAACAAAGTAAGGAAACTGTTGCAAAAGACAATTTTTGGTTCTTGTTGATAGTGTTGCAAATGTGCAGTACAGTAACAAAAAAAGCGAATTTACCAAGTTGCAGGAGCGACTACCGAAATGTTTTACGTCAACAGGTCGAGACTACCATGATGGTAGACTCTCTCAACAGGTCGAGACTACCATGATGGTAGACTCTCTCAACAGGTCGAGACTACCATGATGGTAGACTCTCTCAACAGGTCGAGACTACCATGATGGTAGACTCTCTCAACAGGTCGAGACTACCATGATGGTAGACTCTCTCAACAGGTCGAGACTACCATGATGGTAGACTCTCTCAACAGGTCGAGACTACCATGATGGTAGACTCTCTCAACAGGTCGAGACTACCATGATGGTAGACTCTCTCAACAGGTCGAGACTACCATGATGGTAGACTCTCTCAACAGGTCGAGACTACCATGATGGTAGACTCTCTCAACAGGTCGAGACTACCATGATGGTAGACTCTCTCAACAGGTCGAGACTACCATGATGGTAGACTTTATCCCCAGAGAGTTATGTGTATTTGTTGTTTATATAGCAATATGGTAGACTCTCTCAACAGGTGATGGTTTGTATTAATATCACATTGGGGAGATAAGTGTGGATGAGAGACGACTGTGGTGACTGAGATGTATTCAGTGAATATTTTGGGAACTCTGAGTCAACATAATTGTTTTAGGAGATATGAATACATTGCCTCTACTAGTACAAGTATGTCTATGAGAATGTGTATACATGTATGTATGCATGAGTATTAGTGGCATGGGATTTGGAGTGAGATGTGTGTGCTTACGTGTGCGTGACCTCATACATGTTAGAGTGAGAGGAGAGAATTGCGTGCATTGTATGCATGTGTACGTATTTGTAATACCTTGCACTGCGTGTGTGTGTGTTTTATGCATGCAAGTGTATGTATAATGGTGTATGCGTAAGGTGCGTGTGTTGAGACGTACAAATGTGTGTAAAAATAATAATATATGTGTATGTTTGTGAGCTTGTTAGCCGTTGAGTGTCAAATGCAAAAGACGAATAAGTAAATAAAAATGAAAACAAAGTAACATGTAATACAGTTTTGATGGAGGTGGACAAGTTCTTCAACACTCAGACATTCATCTACGTAAAATAAAACACTAACAAATACTTTTAAACTGTTAAATAAGAAAGAAAAATCTTGTACTAAGTATAAATTAACAGTGTAATATAAAAGGAATTCCAAATTTGTTATTAATTAGCCTCTCCGAGGTGGCCGAACTGTGTGGCAGCTTGGTGTCGTCTAGCTGGTGTACGGTCGCGGCTGTCTTGGTGGCTGTAATTACTGGACGCAGTTTTCTGTGTGTGTCACCTCCAGTAATTCCACCCACCTGGACAGTCTCTACCGTAGACCAGCTAGACAAGACCAAGTTTCCATGCAGCGAGGTCACTGAAGGTGGCAACCGCTGACTCTGGGGAAGTGGAAACACTGATCCAGGGAAGGCACCGCCGACCTTAGGTAAGTGTGGAAGGGAACACATCCGGGAGCGAACGGATGGATTCCTGGATACATGAACTTGAGGAAGGCTGTTGTTGAGGCTGACCTTGGGTAAGTGGGGAAGGGGAGACATCCGGCGGCGGACGGATGGATTCCTGGATACATGAACCTGGGGAAGGCATGAATACTAGCAGTTGAGGCTGACCTTGGGTAAGTGGGGAAGGGGAGACATCCGGCGGCGGACGGATGGATTCCTGGATACATGAACCTGGGGATGGCATGAATACTAGCAGTTGAGGCTGACCTTGGGTAAGTGGGGAAGGGGAGACATCCGGCGGCGGACGGATGGATTCCTGGATACATGAACCTGGGGAAAGCAAGAATACAGGTTGGTGAGGCTGACCTTGGGGAAGTGAGAAAGGGGAAACATCCGGCGGCGGACGGATGGATTCCTGGATACATGAACCTGGGGAAGGCTGAGGCTGGAAGGCAGAGAGAGAGAGAGAGAGGCGAGGCTGACCTTAGGGAAGTGAGGAAGGGGAGACATCCGGGGGCCCACGGATGGATTCCTGGACACATGAACCTGGGGAAGGCGAGGGGGGGGGGACCTTAAAGACGAACCACTGGCCTCCACGTGGCAAGGTCTGGTAACTCAGAGATAACTCTGAGGCTGACAGTGGTCGCAAATAATACTAGTTTCATTATAATAATTTTATTATTATTATTATTATTATATTATTGTATTATTATATTATTATATTATTGTATTATTATATTATTATTGTTATAGTATTATTATTATTATTATTATTATTATTATATTATCATTATTATTACTATTATCATTCATGATATGCTAATTTGGAATCAAAAGTGTCAATCTCACCAGTAGTCACAGTGGTGTTATTCCCACTCCAGCCTCCCTGACAGTAGCCACGGTGGTGTTATTCCCACTCCAGCCTCCCTGACAGTAGCCACTGTGGTGTTATTCCCACTCCAGCCTCCCTGACAGTAGCCACTGTGGTGTTATTCCCACTCCAGCCTCTCTGACAGTAGCCACTGTGGTGTTATTCCCACTCCAGCCTCCCTGACAGTAGCCACTGTGGTGTTACTCCCACTCCAGCCTCCCTGACAGTAGCCACTGTGGTGTTACTCCCACTCCAGCCTCTCTGACAGTAGCCACTGTGGTGTTACTCCCACTCCAGCCTCTCTGACAGTAGCCACTGTGGTGTTACTCCCACTCCAGCCTCCCTGACAGTAGCCACTGTGGTGTTACTCCCACTCCAGCCTCTCTGACAGTAGCCACTGTGGTGTTACTCCCACTCCAGCCTCTCTGACAGTAGCCACTGTGGTGTTACTCCCACTCCAGCCTCTGACTGTTGTGTTACAGTAGCCACTGTGGTGTTACTCCCACTCCAGCCTTACAGTAGCCACTGTGGTGTTACTCCCACTCCAGCCTCTCTGACAGTAGCCACTGTTGTGTTACTCCCACTCCAGCCTCCCTGTCAGTAGCCACTGTGGTGTTACTCCCACTCCAGCCTCTCTGACAGTAGCCACTGTGGTGTTACTCCCACTCCAGCCTCTCTGACAGTAGCCACTGTGGTGTTACTCCCACTCCAGCCTCTCTGACAGTAGCCACTGTGGTGTTACTCCCACTCCAGCCTCTCTGACAGTAGCCACTGTGGTGTTACTCCCACTCCAGCCTCTCTGACAGTAGCCACTGTGGTGTTACTCCCACTCCAGCCTCTCTGACAGTAGCCACTGTGGTGTTACTCCCACTCCAGCCTCCCTGACAGTAGCCACTGTGGTGTTACTCCCACTCCAGCCTCTCTGACAGTAGCCACTGTGGTGTTACTCCCACTCCAGCCTCTCTGACAGTAGCCACTGTGGTGTTACTCCCACTCCAGCCTCTCTGACAGTAGCCACTGTGGTGTTACTCCCACTCCAGCCTCTCTGACAGTAGCCACTGTGGTGTTACTCCCACTCCAGCCTCTCTGACAGTAGCCACTGTGGTGTTACTCCCACTCCAGCCTCTCTGACAGTAGCCACTGTGGTGTTACTCCCACTCCAGCCTCTCTGACAGTAGCCACTGTGGTGTTACTCCCACTCCAGCCTCTCTGACAGTAGCCACTGTTGTGTTACTCCCACTCCAGCCTCCCTGACAGTAGCCACTGTGGTGTTACTCCCACTCCAGCCTCTCTGCCTCACTGACAGTAGCCACTGTGGTGTTACTCCCACTCCAGCCTCTCTGACAGTAGCCACTGTGGTGTTACTCCCACTCCAGCCTCTCTGACAGTAGCCACTGTGGTGTTACTCCCACTCCAGCCTCTCTGACAGTAGCCACTGTGGTGTTACTCCCACTCCAGCCTCTCTGACAGTAGCCACTGTGGTGTTACTCCCACTCCAGCCTCTCTGACAGTAGCCACTGTGGTGTTACTCCCACTCCAGCCTCTCTGACAGTAGCCACTGTGGTGTTACTCCAGCCTCTCTGACAGTCCAGTGGTGTTACTCCCACTCCAGCCTTTCTGACAGTAGCCACTGTTGTGTTACTCCCACTCCAGCCTCCCTGTCAGTAGCCACTGTGGTGTTACTCCCACTCCAGCCTCTCTGACAGTAGCCACTGTGGTGTTACTCCCACTCCAGCCTCTCTGACAGTAGCCACTGTGGTGTTACTCCCACTCCAGCCTCCCTGTCAGTAGCCACTGTGGTGTTACTCCCACTCCAGCCTCTCTGACAGTAGCCACTGTGGTGTTACTCCCACTCCAGCCTCTCTGACAGTAGCCACTGTGGTGTTACTCCCACTCCAGCCTCTCTGACAGTAGCCACTGTGGTGTTACTCCCACTCCAGCCTCTCTGACAGTAGCCACTGTGGTGTTACTCCCACTCCAGCCTCTCTGACAGTAGCCACTGTGGTGTTACTCCCACTCCAGCCTCTCTGACAGTAGCCACTGTGGTGTTACTCCCACTCCAGCCTCTCTGACAGTAGCCACTGTGGTGTTACTCCCACTCCAGCCTCTCTGACAGTAGCCACTGTGGTGTTACTCCCACTCCAGCCTCTCTGACAGTAGCCACTGTGGTGTTACTCCCACTCCAGCCTTTCTGACAGAAGCCACTGTGGTGATATTCCCACCTAGGAAGGTACTTATTCTAAAGGAAGGAGCACGGCTGAAGGCCGTGCTCCTTCCTTCTACTTTACTGTTCTTCTGTGTTACAGCACTGTTCTTCTGTGTTACTGCACTGGTCTTCTGTGTTACAGTACTGATCTTCTGTGTTACTGTACTGGTCTTCTGTGTTACAGTACTGATCTTCTGTGTTACTGTACTGATCTTTGTGTTACTTCACTGGTCTTCTGTGTTACTGTACTGTGTTGCAGCAATGTTATTTTGATTTACATCTCTTGTATTATATTCTTTTTTGTGTTGTGCTTTTTTACGTAATATTTGTGTTTTGTGTTAATGTACCATTTTGTGTGTTGCTATGCTGTTTTTTGTGCCAAGATAATGTTTTTTTTTCTCTCGATTTAATGTTTTATTTGTTACTACAATGCTGTGTGTGGCACTATAATGTTTTATGTGTTATTATACTCTTATGTGTTACTATACTGTTTAATGTGTTACTGTACTGTTTTTTGTTACTGTGCTGTTCTTACATGTTACTGTACTTGTCTTTTATATTAGTGTACTTATTGTAAGTTACTGTAGTGTTCTTGATTGTAAATTGTCTTTTGACACCGACATATTGTGGTAAAGGTCACCTGTATCAAGAACGTTACTTAAGTGTTCTTGTCCACTGTACTGTTACTGTGTTTTGCTGTACCGATTTTGTGTATGTCTTTACCGTTCTTGTATGTTGACATGCTGGCTGTATCCTTGACATAAACTAAAGGTTCTACTCTGCTGTATACACCCAAACAATTTCAAACTTTTCCACTGCGTCTTACACAACAGTGTCTCCCACACTAACATTCATGTCTCTTGCATCACTCAACATTCCCAACACATTCACTTAACATCTCCCAGAATTCCTTTTTCTTATCTGTACATTTCTCACATTTAAAATATTTATCCAAATAAACCTATCCACAATACTCGCCAAAAATTAGTAACTCTCAGGTAATATAGGCGACCATCATGATAGTCTCCATCTGTCCACCAAAGCCATTTCGATAGTCATTCCTGCAACGTGGCTAGTTTCTCACTGTTCTTGTCTCCAGTAAGTTTTTTTTTTTTTTTTTTTTTTTTTTCTTTTTTCAATGATTTCTTGCTGTAATATACGTTTGAAACCCTGGTACCGTAAGTTTTCTTTGCATAAAGGATTTATTTTAGGCCGACCCCTACCCCGCCTTCCTTCCACTACAGACTGATACACTCTTGAAGTCATTCTGT
This sequence comes from Cherax quadricarinatus, assembly GCF_038502225.1. Taxonomy (NCBI): domain Eukaryota; kingdom Metazoa; phylum Arthropoda; class Malacostraca; order Decapoda; family Parastacidae; genus Cherax; species Cherax quadricarinatus. The sequence goes on along the minus strand of NW_027195915.1, from coordinate 2,438 downwards.
TTCGCTCCATTCTCTCTACATGTCCGAACCACCTCAACAACCCTTCCTCAGCCCTCTGGACAACAGTTTTGGTAATCCCGCACCTCCTCCTAACTTCCAAACTACGAATTCTCTGCATTATATTCACACCACACATTGCCCTCAGACATGACATCTCCACTGCCTCCAGCCTTCTCCTCGCTGCAACATTCATCACCCACGCTTCACACCCATATAAGAGCGTTGGTAAAACTATACTCTCATACATTCCCCTCTTTGCCTCCAAGGACAAAGTTCTTTGTCTCCACAGACTCCTAAGTGCACCACTCACTCTTTTTCCCTCATCAATTCTATGATTCACCTCATCTTTCATAGACCCATCCGCTGACACGTCCACTCCCAAATATCTGAATACGTTCACCTCCTCCATACTCTCTCCCTCCAATCTGATATTCAATCTTTCATCACCTAATCTTTTTGTTATCCTCATAACCTTACTCTTTCCTGTATTCACCTTTAATTTTCTTCTTTTGCACACCCTACCAAATTCATCCACCAATCTCTGCAACTTCTCTTCAGAATCTCCCAAGAGCACAGTGTAGTTAAATAATGTTCTTCAAAAATATATTTTACAATTCTGTCTTGATCTGTTTTGATCTGTTTCATTAGCACAGACTGGTACCTAAGTTTCACTTGTGTAGATATATGAGACTAATTATTTTAGTTATTCTTGTCTGTTTACAAGCGATATAATGCAGTGACATGCTGTAACTTATTATGCAGACGTAACTTTTGTACAATGCTTCAGTAACTACAACAGCTTTCATGTTCCGTCTAAACAATTGTCAGGTCACTATGGTTCAGTAGCTACAGTAATTTGAGAGGTATTCTTCCAACAGTGAAAGTCATTATACGTTATACATTCAAAAAATAGTTTAGTATTAAGAATTGCTTCCCAACTATGTTAGTCACTATAGTAACAATCTTAAACAGATTCAAAAACATAATTATATAACCTTTCAATAAATACATGTTACAGTAATTAAAAGACCTTCATAATGAGATGAGTCTTTAATGACAGAAAAATCACTGACCATCACTAACAAAACAAAAACTCTCGAAAAAAATTACCAATTCGAGAGACCTGATAAAGTAACTAAAATAATTTAGCCAGAGCATGTAAGAGCCTGACCTAGACGTCTCCTTGTTAATATCTCTGATAAACTTCCATCAACGAATATCATCTAATGCATAAAGTATTGATTTAGAATGCAATATCGAAAATCATACCAACCTTAATGTTTAAGTTGCAGAAGAATCAGTGAAACAAATAAATGCAGAAAATATTTCTTGGCAAACAGAGTGCTTGAATAGGAAGTTGTAAGTGCAATAACTACTGTGAACTTTCACGATAACTACGATGAACATCAAAAATATATAATAAAATATAGCTAATTACAAAATATTAATTAATCCTTATAAATCTTATGCAAAATATAAATAATACAATAAGAAAGGGAAATTAAGTTAACCTTTTTAGGGTAATCAAAGTATTATGAAATAACTGAAATAAAATTACAAATATCAAGTATAATATTAACTAATTATATTTTATATTTAATATGTTATGAAATATATTCATGCATTTCAGATTAATATGAAAATATTGATATCTGTTTTCTCAGACTGATATTATTGTTCAAGTTAATTAAAAAAAATAAAATGAAACGCGAAATAAAACACTTACAACGTAAAATATGTGTGACCTGCTTGTCCTTGTTTACAAAGTTGTGCTTGTTGTAGACAAACACCTGCAAGTTACACACAAAAACATTCACTTTTGTTCACTACTTAATGGGTTTGGTAAAACAGGAAGAGTAATATGTATCTGAATAATAAAAATATTTTGTACAAATATGTTTAGAATCTTCGTAGAAATTATTTATTACATAATCACTTAAAACTAGTAGAGACGAAAAACTAACAGAGGAACAAAAGCACCGAAATATAACATACACCGAAAAAAAGGCAACAAAGAAAGAAAGAACAAGCAAGGAAATATACGCTGGAGAAGGCAGCAAACACATAATACGTATATACACTGGAGAAGGCAGTAAACAAGGAAAATATAAGCACCTATGAGAAGCTGAGAAGCGGATAAAGGAGGAAACTGAAAGAGAAGCTAAGTTATGGAAAAAAAACAAACAAAGAAAAAACAAGCAAAGAAGCACAGGACATACATTCTTAAGGAAGACTATTAACCAGAAAGACAACGAATACCAGTGGGAAAGACACTCTCACTGTTTACAGTAAACTTTAAACACATCAACTTGTGTCAATTATTTCAGCAATCATTCTAAGTTAAGAAAAGAACAGTGTGTAGTCTACTTCTAAGATATCCAGGAATTTGCTGGCCAAGCCGTTTACAGCAAGAAGTTTCCAGTATAAACCAACAGATC
>NW_027195914.1:97500-123286 GCF_038502225.1 Cherax quadricarinatus | reverse complement strand
ACCTTCAACAACGTTGTCAATAAAGGATTACATTATACTGCATGTGTTTATATTTCCACATCCATCCTGTGTAGCGGCTAGTTTACTGTGCACTGCACATCCATCCTGTGTGGCAGCTAGTTTACTGTGCACTGCACATCCATCCTGTGTAGCGGCTACTTTACTGTGCACTGCACATCCATCCTGTGTTGCGGCTAGTTTACTGTGCACTGCACATCCATCCTGTGTAGCAGCGGCTAGTTTACTGTGCACTGCACATCCATCCTGTGTAGTGGCTAGTTTACTGTGCACTGCACATCCATCCTGTGTAGCAGCGGCTAGTTTACTGTGCACTGCACATAAGAACATAAGAAAGAAGGAACACTGCAACAGGCCTACTGACCCATGCGGAGCAGGTCCATGTCCCTCCTCCCCGGATAAGCCCAGTGACCCACCCCCTGATTTAGCCCAATGACCCACCCAGTCTGGTCACCTCCACTCAAGGATGGAGCACGGTACCAGATCCAGCAGCACAAAGTAGTCAGGTCCAACTCACACTCACCCACACCCACTCATGTATTTATCTAACCTATTTTTAAAACTACACAACGTTTTAGCCTCAATAACTGTACTCGGGAGTTTGTTCCACTCATCCACAACTCTATTACCAAACCAGTGCTTTCCTATATCCTTCCTGAATCTGAATTTTTCCAACTTGAAACCATTGCTGCGAGTCCTGTCTAGGCTGGAAATTTTCAGCACACTATTTGCATCCCCTTTATTTATTCCTGTTTTACATTTATACACCTCGATCATATCCCCCCTAATTCTACGCCTTTCGAGAGAGTGCAGATTCAGGGCCCTCAGTCTATCCTCATAGGGAAGATTTTTGATACATGGGATCATCTTTGTCATCCTCCTCTGTACGTTTTCCAGACCATTTATGTCCATTCTGTAATACGGTGACCAGAACTGAGCAGCATAGTCTAAATGAGGCCTAACCAAGGATATATAGAGTTGAAGAACAACCTGAGGACTTCTATTATTTATACTTCTAGATATGAAGCCAAGAATTCTGTTAGCTTTATTGCGAACACTAATGCACTGTTGTCTTGGTTTTAGATTACTGCTAACCAGAACTCCTAAATCCTTTTTGCAATCAGTAATATTAAGATCTACATTATTTAGTTTATATGTGACATGGTTATTTACCTGTCCAACATTTACAACTTTGCATTTGTCAATATTAAACTGCATCTGCCACTTCTCCGACCATTGCATCAGTCTATTCAAATCATCCTGGAGTGCTCTAGTGTCCTCATTAGAATGAATTGGTCAGCCTAATTTGGTGTCATCAGCAAATTTGCTTATGTCGCTATTTATTCCCTCATCTATGTCGTTTATGTAAATCGTGAACAACAACGGGCCCAACACTGACCCCTGAGGAACACCGCTTGTGACGTGCCCCCATTCTGATTTCTCCCCATTTATGCAAACTCTCTGCTGTCTATTTGTCAGCCATGCCTCTATCCAGGAAAAAATTTCTCCTCCTATTCCGTATGCCCTAAGTTTCCTCAATAGCCTCTGGTGTGGAACTCTATCGAAAGCCTTACTTAAGTTCATATACACAATATCATATTCATTACCATGATCTACCTCCTTAAACACCTTAGTGAAAAAAGTTAGTAAATTCGTAAGACAGGAACGCCCCTTTGTAAAACCATGTTGAGATTCATTAATCAATCTGTGCCTGTCAAGATGGCTATGAATTGCTTCGGCAATTATTGATTCCATAAATTTTCCCACTATGGAGGTAAGGCTTATTGGTCTATAGTTGGAAGCCAAGGACCTGTCACCTGCCTTGTAAATAGGTATTACATTTGCCATTTTCCACTTATCAGGCACTATGCCAGTTTGTAGTGATATGTTAAAAAGATTAACCAAAGGTATGCTAAGTTCCTCTTTACATTCTTTTAACACCCTTGCAAACAGTTCATCAGGATCTGGGGATTTGTTAGGTTTTAGCTTCTCTATTTGTCTGAGGATCATGTCACTAGTTACCGCAATCGTACATAGTTTATCATCCTGTTCTACATAATCTATTATTTCAGGAATATCTCTAGTATTTTCCTGGGTGAAAACTGAGAGGAAGTAGGTATTGAGAATTTCACACATATCCTTAAAACTGTCAGTGATCTGACCAGAGTTACTCTTAAGTGGGCCAATCTTGCCCCTAATCTTACTTCTGTATACCTGAAAGAACCCTTTTGGGTTAGTCTTTGAATCCTTTGCGACCTTAGCCTCATAATCCCTTTTTCCTTTTCTTATTCATTTCTTTATTTCTCTTTAATTGAATATATTGATTTCTTAACTGCCCATCCCCTCTTTTGATACGCCTATATATGCCTCTCTTTTGACCAATGAGATGTTTTAATCTATTGTTCATCCATTTGGGATCATTTTTGTTAGATCTAATTTCCCTACTCGGAACAAAAGTTGTCTGGGCAGCTAGAACTATGCTCTGAAAAACGTCATATTGGCAACCAAGATCACCTACCTGACCCATAGTCAGGACATCCCAATTTAGCCCACCCAGGTAATTTTTCAGTCCCATGAAGTCGGCCAAGCGAAAATCTGGGACAGAGATTTGATTGCAGTTATCTGGGTAATTCCATGATATATTGAAACTAAGTGATTTGTGATCACTTTCCCCAAGCTCATCATTAACCTCAAGATTATTAATTAGTGAATCTTTGTTGGCAAGAACCAAGTCAAGCAGATTGTTTCCTGTAGTTGGTTCTGTCACAACCTGTTCTAAAAAGCAATCCTGAACCGTATCAAGAAAGTCACTAGACTCAAGATTTCCTGTCATATTGTTCCAATCAATTTGTCTAAAGTTAAAATCTCCCATTATCACAACATTTTCATATCTAGATGCCTTATGAATTTCGTCCCATAACAGCTTACTGCTCTCCCTATCAAGGTTTGGGGGCCTATAAATCACACCCAAAATTAATTTGTCACGTCTCTCGAGAAACTGTAGCCAAACAGATTCTGTGTTCGATGTTTCTAATCTTATATCATGTCTAAGACAACAATTTAAATTTTCTCTGACATACATCGCCACTCCACCACCCTTCCTGTTGACCCTATCAGTGTGGAATAGTTTATAACCCTGTTTGTTGCATTCAGAAGGCATTTCTCTATCTTTCAGGTTGAACCAGGTCTCTGTTATACCAATAATATCTATATTACCTACACTTGCAAGTAATCTTAGCTCATCTATCTTATTTCTTAGACTCCTACTATTTGTATAGTAAACTTTAAGGGAGCTAGTCACTCGTTGCCCTCTACTATCTCTCTTTGTTTGTTGATTAATTGATTTGCCATTACTAGCAACTTTATTTTAAATATTGTCTTTTAAACACATCCCTGAGGTATCTCGGTAATAACTGCCGTTTTTAACCCTAATGCTGCAGCCTGATTGTTTCCCACAAACACCCATACCTCTATAATCTATCAGTTTAAATTTCTAGACAAGTCATCAATTACCCCCTCAATCGAATTGGCTAATGCAACCACTCCATCTCCAGAGAGATGAACCCCATCCCTTGCATACATATCACGTTTTCCAAATTTTATTAATATGTCTGGTATCTTATTTTCATTAAAAAGATATCTTGACACATCACATAAATAATTATACTATATATTCCTCAATAAGTGGACAATTATTCACATAGTGTTAAAGTCAGTGACCAAAGTGCTGGCCGCGTACTTTACATACTTACTGCCAGAAGTACTTGTAACCAAGCCTAAGCCTGGACACTACAACATCAGTCAGTGCATGTAACCAAGCCTAAGCCTGGACACTACAACATCAGTCAGTGCATGTAACCAAGCCTAAGCCTGGGCACTACAACATCAGTCAGTGCATGTAACCAAGCCTAAGCCTGGGCACTACAACATCAGTCAGTGCATGTAACCAAGCCTAAGCCTGGGCACTACAACATCAGTCAGTGCATGTAACCAAGCCTAAGCCTGGGCACTACAACATCAGTCAGTGCATGTAACCAAGCCTAAGCCTGGGCACTACAACATCAATCTGTTCATTCTACAAGTTGCTCCATAAACGTACTCTCTACGTTCGTGTTGTTATAGTGTGTTATAGATCTACTCAGGCTTCTAATTGCATTCCTATAACATTCGGTTTCATTATTTACTTCTCTCTAATATTATTCTTAATACTAGACACAGATACACTAAAGTTATATTCTACATTTTCCTTCTGAGTACTTTTCTTGGCTAACATATCAACTTTATAATGAAGAAGTAATCCAATGTGTGATAGAATCCATAATAATTGTACATTAATTTTTTCCATAATTTTTTTTTGTATCCATATCTGGACTCTCTAATGAGCATGTTGTTAGAATCATTATTTGAATCAGGAGTTTCAGTGATGATAGAATCAGTAACAGAGTCTAGCTCAGTATCATAAGTTAACTTTAGTGCCATTAAGATGGCAAACAATTCATTCTGCAGTGTAGACACCCAGTTGTTAATTCTTACGACTAAACAAAGTTGCTATCCATCCAGCAACATTAGCACCATAGTTAGGGTTGTAGCCAGCAACAGAGTCGAGAGAATTAATTATATCTTTGCATTTCTTATTAGGTGGTGTAAGAAATGCAGTGTGCGTCTGCACCAAGATGTCTGCAAGGTTTAACGAAGCCTTCTATAAGAATCTACGAACAACTCGTGACATTAGGATAAAGTAGGAAGTCAGATCTTCAGGTCCTTCAAGGAGGTGTAGTTCTGACATCTTGCGTGGTGGTTGTCATACGAGGACAAGGAACCCTGAAGCTACAAGGAACCCTGAACCTACAAGGAACCCTGAACCTACAAAGAACCCTGAACCTACAAGGAACCCTGAACCTACAAGGAACCCTGAACCTACAAGGAACCCTGAACCTACAAGGAACCCTGAACCTACAAGGAACCCTGAACCTACAAGGAACCCTGAACCTACAAAGAACCCTGAACCTACAAGGAACCCTGAACCCTGAACCTACAAGGAACCCTGAACCTACAAAGAACCCTGAACCTACAAAGAACCCTGAACCTACAAAGAACCCTGAACCTACAAAGAACCCTGAACCTACAAAGAACCCTGAACCTACAAGGAACCCTGAACCTACAAAGAACCCTGAACCTACAAAGAACCCTGAACCTACAAGGAACCCTGAACCTACAAGGAACCCTGAACCTACAAGGAACCCTGAACCTACAAGGAACCCTGAACCTACAAGGAACCCTGAACCTACAAGGAACCCTGAACCTACAAAGAACCCTGAACCTACAAGGAACCCTGAACCTACAAGGAACCCTGAACCTACAAGGAGAACCTACAAGGAACCCTGAACCTACAAGGAACCCTGAACCTACAACGAACCCTGAACCTACAAAGAACCCTGAACCCTGAACCTACAAAGAACCCTGAACCTACAAGGAACCCTGAACCTACAAAGAACCCTGAACCTACAAAGAACCCTGAACCTACAAGGAACCCTGAACCTACAAGGAACCCTGAACCTACAAGGAACCCTGAACCTACAAAGAACCCTGAACCTACAAAGAACCCTGAACCTACAAAGAACCCTGAACCTACAAAGAACCCTGAACTTACAAGGAACCCTGAACCTACAAAGGAACCTACAAGGAACCCTGAACCTACAAGGAACCCTGAACCTACAAGGAACCCTGAACCTACAAGGAACCCTGAACCTACAAAGAACCCTGAACCTACAAGGAACCCTGAACCTACAAGGAACCCTGAACCTACAAAGAACCCTGAACCTACAAGGAACCCTGAACCTACAAGGAACCCTGAACCTACAAGGAACCCTGAACCTACAAGGAACCCTGAACCTACAAAGAACCCTGAACCTACAAAGAACCCTGAACCTACAAAGAACCCTGAACCTACAAAGAACCCTGAACCTACAAGGAACCCTGAACCTACAAAGAACCCTGAACCTACAAAGAACCCTGAACCTACAAGGAACCCTGAACCTACAAGGAACCCTGAACCTACAAGGAACCCTGAACCTACAAAGAACCCTGAACCTACAAGGAACCCTGAACCTACAAAGAACCCTGAACCTACAAGGAACCCTGAACCTACAAGGAACCCTGAACCTACAAAGAACCCTGAACCTACAAAGAACCCTGAACCTACAAAACCTACAAGGAACCCTGAACCTACAAAGAACCCTGAACCTACAAGGAACCCTGAACCTACAAAGAACCCTGAACCTACAAAGAACCCTGAACCTACAAAGAACCCTGAACCTACAAAGAACCCTGAACCTACAAGGAACCCTGAACCTACAAAGAACCCTGAACCTACAAAGAACCCTGAACCTACAAGGAACCCTGAACCTACAAAGAACCCTGAACCTACAAAGAAACCCTGAACCTACAAGGAACCCTGAACCTACAAAGAACCCTGAACCTACAAAGGAACCCTGAACCTACAAAGAACCCTGAACCTACAAGGAACCCTGAACCTACAAGGAACCCTGAACCTACAAAACCCTGAACCTACTGAACCTACAAGAACCCTGAACCTACAAAGAACCCTGAACTGAACCTACAAAAGAACCCTGAACCTACAAAGAACCCTGAACCTACAAGGAACCCTGAACCTACAAGAACCCTGAACCTACAAAGAACCCTGAACCTACAAGGAACCCTGAACCTACTGAACCTACTGAACCTACAAGGAACCCTGAACCTACAAGGAACCCTGAACCTACAAGGAACCCTGAACCTACAAAGAACCCTGAACCTACAAGGAACCCTGAACCTACAAGGAACCCTGAACCTACAAGGGACCCGGAACGTACAAGAACCTACAAGGAACCCTGAACCTACAAGGAACCCTGAACCTACAAAGAACCCTGAACCTACAAGGAACCCTGAACCTACAAAGAACCCTGAACCTACAAGGAACCCTGAACCTACAAAGAACCCTGAACCTACAAGGAACCCTGAACCTACAAGGAACCCTGAACCTACAAGGAACCCTGAACCTACAAGGAACCCTGAACCTACAAGGAACCCTGAACCTACAAGGAACCCTGAACCTACAAGGAACCCTGAACCTACAAGGAACCCTGAACCTACAAAGAACCCTGAACCTACAAAGAACCCTGAACCCTGAACCTACAAGGAACCCTGAACCTACAAGGAACCCTGAACCCTGAACCTACAAGAAACCCTGAACCTACAAAGAACCCTGAACCTACAAGGAACCCTGAACCTACAAGGAACCCTGAACCTACAAGAAACCCTGAACCTACAAAGAACCCTGAACCTACAAGAAACCCTGAACCTACAAAGAACCCTGAACCTACAAGAAACCCTGAACCTACAAAGAACCCTGAACCTACAAAGAACCCTGAACCTACAAGGAACCCTGAACCTACAAAGAACCCTGAACCTACAAAGAACCCTGAACCTACAAGGAACCCTGAACCTACTATCTGTTGAAAGACCTGTAATAAGAGAGATTCAGTTGAAGTGGGTAATTGAAAGAGACGTATGGATAAATACCATGTAAGTATAGTACTGGATATAATGGTTTTAAGTGGAATAAATTTAGATTTAAAAAGATGTGTAGAAACAATCTGCCAAGTGAGGTCACCAAGTGGAACAATCTGCCAAGTGAGGTCACCAAGTGGAACAATCTGCCAAGTGAGGTCACCAAGTGAAACATTCTGCCAAGTGAGGTCACAAAGTGGAACAATCTGCCAAGTGAGGTCACCAAGTGGAACAATCTGCCAAGTGAGGTCACCAAGTGAAACAATCTGCCAAGTGAGGTCACCAAGTGAAACAATCTGTCAAGTGAGGTCACCAAGTGGAACAATCTGCCAAGTGAGGTCACCAAGTGAAACAATCTGTCAAGTGAGGTCACCAAGTGAAACAATCTGCCAAGTGAGGTCACCAAGTGAAACAATCTGTCAAGTGAGGTCACCAAGTGGAACAATCTGCCAAGTGAGGTCACCAAGTGAAACAATCTGTCAAGTGAGGTCACCAAGTGAAACAATCTGCCAAGTGAGGTCACCAAGTGAAACAATCTGTCAAGTGAGGTCACCAAGTGGAACAATCTGCCAAGTGAGGTCACCAAGTGAAACAATCTGTCAAGTGAGGTCACCAAGTGGAACAATCTGCCAAGTGAGGTCACCAAATGGAACAATCTGCCAAGTGAGGTCACCAAGTGAAACAATCTGTCAAGTGAGGTCACCAAGTGGAACAATCTGTCAAGTGAGGTCACCAAGTGAAACAATCTGTCAAGTGAGGTCACCAAGTGAAACAATCTGCCAAGTGAGGTCACCAAGTGGAACAATCTGCCAAGTGAGGTCACCAAGTGAAACAATCTGTCAAGTGAGGTCACCAAGTGGAACAATCTGCCAAGTGAGGTCACCAAGTGAAACAATCTGTCAAGTGAGGTCACCAAGTGGAACAATCTGCCAAGTGAGGTCACCAAGTGGAACATTCTGCCAAGTGAGGTCACCAAGTGGAACAATCTGTCAAGTGAGGTCACCAAGTGGAACACTCCACCAAGTGAGGTCACCAAGTGGAACACTCCACCAAGTGAGGTCACCAAGTGGAACACTCCGCCAAGTGAGGTCACCAAGTGGAACAATCTGTCAAGTGAGGTCACCAAGTGGAACACTCCGCCCAGTGAGGTCACCAAGTAAAACACTCCGCCAAGTGAGGTCACCAAGTGGAACAATCTGTCAAGTGAAGTCACCAAGTGGAACAATCTGTCAAGTGAGGTCACCAAGTGAAACAATCTGTCAAGTGAGGTCACCAAATGGAACAATCTGTCAAGTGAGGTCACCAAGTGGAACACTCCGCCAAGTGAGGTCACCAAGTGGAACACTCCGCCAAGTGAGGTCACCAAGTGGAACAATCTGTCAAGTGAGGTCACCAAGTGGAACAATCTGTCAAGTGAGGTCACCAAGTGGAACAATCTGTCAAGTGAGGTCACCAAGTGGAACACTCCGCCAAGTGAGGTCACCAAGTGGAACACTCCGCCAAGTGAGGTCACCAAGTGGAACAATCTGTCAAGTGAGGTCACCAAGTGGAACAATCTGTCAAGTGAGGTCACCACGTGGAACAATCTGTCAAGTGAGGTCACCAAGTGGAACACTCTGTCAAGTGAGGTCACCAAGTGGAACAATCTGTCAAGTGAGGTCACCAAGTGGAACAATCTGTCAAGTGAGGTCACCACGTGGAACAATCTGTCAAGTGAGGTAACTGAAGTTAAAATCTTGTGCTGTGTCACTAGCCAGTTGACCTGTGTCCAGGGAAGACCTTCCTAGGCACTGTACTAACCTTGAGATGCTAAAGATGGATTTTTTACTCTGAGCAACTGTAACCTTAGGTTACAGTTGAGCTGGAGGAGGAGAAGGATAAAATGGAGATTCAGCGTCTCAGGAAGAAAAAAAGTGCAACGTTTCCTGAGAAAAAGGAAGAGGCCAATAGCAACAGAGAGGAGACCAGCCACAAGGATGGCGGGACCTGCCACAATGACTGGAAGCTGGTGGGGAGGAAAGGTTGTACGGTGAAGACTGTCTGGGAGACGCCTGTTACCCTCTCTGTGCTGCTGAATGTTAGGAAGTTCCAGGAGACAGCTGAACATAAGGAAGTTCCAGGAGACAGCTGAACATAAGGAAGGTCCAGGAGACAGCTGAACATAAGGAAGGTCCAGGAGACAGCTGAACATAAGGAAGCTCCGGGAGACAGCTGAACATAAGGAAGGTCCAGGAGACAGCTGAACATAAGGAAGGTCCAGGAGACAGCTGAACATAAGGAAGCTCCGGGAGACAGCTGAACATAAGGAAGCTCCGGGAGACAGCTGAACATAAGGAAGCTCCGGGAGACAGCTGAACATAAGGAAGGTCCAGGAGACAACTGAACATAAGGAAGCTCCAGGAGACAGCTGAACATAAGGAAGGTCCAGGAGACAGCTGAACATAAGGAAGGTCCAGAAAACAGCTCACTAATTCTGTGTTACTGACGAGTGAGTCACGGCCACCAAAGAACCACACAACAAATACTGACAATGAAAGGAAGAGCATTGTTCTTGTTCTTGGAGACAAGATAAAAAACATACAAGAAACACAAATTCAGTATAATACGATCCTTTACTGACAACGTTTCGCCCACACAGTGGACTTTATCAAGTCACAAACATATTTACCTGGAGAGAGAGAGAGAGAGAGACAGAGAGAGAGAGACAGAGACAGAAACAGAGACAGAGATTCTTATATACGAACGTCCTCTCTTTCAGGCAGATGTATTTATGACTAGATAAAGTCCACTGTGTGAGCCAAACGTTGTCAATAAAGGATCGCATTATACTGCGCCTGCGTCTTCTTGTCTAACACTGGTCTTGATAAATTAGACACATGTGCAACTCTTGGGTATCTTTATTGAGGAAACGTTTCGCCACACAGTGGCTTCATCAGTCCATACAAAGGAGAATCTTGAAGAACAGGAGGAGAATGAGGTAATCAGTCCCTCAACCTTGAGTCGATGTGGTCAGTCCATCAATCTTGAATAGAATACGGCATACGTGCTGATGAAGCCACTGTGTGGCGAAACGTTTCCTCAATAAAGATACCCAAGAGTTGCACATGTGTCTAATTTATCAACATGTCGGTTCTCTGAACCATTCATCTACAAACCTGTCAGACACTGCAACTTCTTGGGATCTTAATACTTGTGAATTCTTCGCTTGCCTAATTCTTGGGCACGACCTACTTCAACATTGAACAAATGTTACACGACCTATGACTTCTGCACCTCTCCTGCCAACGGTTTATAAGCTCCTTCTCAGCACGTATGCCGTATTCTATTCAAGATTGATGGACTGACCACATCGACTCAAGGTTGAGGGACTGATTACCTCATTCTCCTCCTGTTCTTCAAGATTCTCCTTTGTATGGACTGATGAAGCCACTGTGTGGCGAAACGTTTCCTCAATAAAGATACCCAAGAGTTGCACATGTGTCTAATTTATCAACATGTCGGTTCTCTGAACCATTCATCTACTAACACTGGTCTTGTTGGGGAGAGTCCGATTAGACTTAAGAAGAGGTGCATTATGTTCGAAGGATGGGAGTAGAAGACAGAGGTGTTTTCCTGAGGCTCGTACGCAGGATGCTGTTAGACATATTGACAACAACAGGGCTGGTAATGAGATCAACTCTGTTATGTACCTCAGAGTGCAGGCGACGATGCTGCTAAGTAACGATTGGTAATGAGACCAACTCTATCACTGGTGTACTGAGTGAAGCGTCCACTCGTACTGAGTGAAGCGTCCACTAGTACTGAGTGAAGCGTCCACTCGTACTGAGTGAAGCGTCCACTCGTACTGAGTGAAGCGTCCACTCGTACTGAGTGAAGCGATCGAGTTGAGCCTCGTCTCACTGTGACAGGTTAGACCATGTTCTAACCTGTCACACTCTTGCTTCCCCACCTATAAGGTTAGTTTCCCTTTTTATGTCGGACCTCGTATATATATATATATATATGTATATATATATATATATATATATATATATATATATATATATATATATATATATATATATATATATATATATATATATATATATATATATATATATATATATATATATATATATATATATATATATATATATATATATATATATATATATGCAAGGAATTCGCGAGAGCATGCGAAATATACACAAACACTGATCTCTGGCTGAAGGAGACTCGAACCTACGAACCTTAGGACAAGGTACGCAGTACCTTGTGTGGATAGATTTGTAAAGCACTGCGTACCTTGTCCTAAGGTTCGTAGGTTCGAGTCTCCTTCAGCCAGAGATCAGTGTTTATATATATATATATATATATATATATATATATATATATATATATATATATATATATATATGTATATATATATATATATATATATATATATATATATATATATATATATATATATATATATATATATAAATATATATATATATATATATATATATATATATATATATATATATATATATATATATATATATATATATATATATATATATATATATAAATATATATATGTCGTGCCGAATATGTAAAACTGGTCAATTAGCAAGAACTCATTTAAAATTAAGTCCTTTCTGAATTTTTCTCTTATACGTTTAAAGATATATTTTTTTCATTAATGTTAATGAAAAAAAATTTAATTTTGCACCAAAAGAATCTTAGAAAACTTACCTAACCTTTTTATAACAAGCGCAATTTATTTTAGCCTAATCCAACTAAATATATTTTAATTACGTTTACAATAATTTAGTACTAAACAAACACAATCAAATATATTTTTTTTCGTTAGGTTCAGAATGATTTTGGCGAAATTATTGCATACACAAATTTTCACTTGTCCTTTTATGGCAAGACGAGCGTTGCTATTTAAGCCAAGATCGCAAGTTCTGCCTATTCGGCACGACATACATACACACACACACACACACACACATATATATATATATGTATATATACATATATATATATATATATATATATATATATATATATATATATATATATATATATATATATATATATATATATATATATATATATATATATATATATATATGTATGTATGTATGTATGTATGTATGTATATACGTCGTGCCGAACAGGTAAAACTTGTGATTTTGGCTTAAATAGCAACACTCTTCTTGCAGAATAAGGCAAGCAAAAATTTGTGTATGCAATAGTTTCGCATAACTTCTCCAAGAGGAAAATAGAAGGCTGAAAATTCGCCTGGATCGATTTGTTAGTGAGTGTGAGAAGACTGGAGTCGGTGAGGAGGAGGTTACCAGCAGTGAGTTGAGTGGCAGCCGCTTCAAGTGCAAAGTGGTCTCTACTAAAGGTAGAAGTATCAAGATAAGGGAGCTTAATAGAGAAGATCTGAAGGTTGGAAATCGATTTTATATTCTCCAGGACGAGTGTACTTCAGTGGTTAACTAACCACTAACTCCCCTGCTAATCAAGGTAAAAACATTCTGACAGTGGGTGACTCACAGGTAAGATATATGAACAGTGTTTTCTGTAACAAAGATAGGAATGTTAGACAGAGAGTGTGTTTCCCAGAAGCTGGTGTTGACGGCATAGTCAACAGGTTGGATAATATTATGTCAGGTAATGGGAACAAGCCCATCATATATCTTAGTGCTGGTGTAAATGATACTGGGAAGGGCAGGAGACAAGAGCTGCTGGATAAGTACAAGTCAGCAATAGACATAATTACGTCTAAGGGAGGTGTCCGAATCATATGTAGCATCTTGCCTAGAAGGGGAGTGAGCAATGAATGGCTGTCTAGGGCAATTGGGTACATCTCTCAGGGGCCGGAGTGGTTGCATTAGCCAACTTGAATGAGCGGGCCATTGCTGACTTGCCTAGGACTTTAAACTGATAGATTATAGAGGTATGGGTGTTTGTGGGAAACAATCAGGCTGCAGTACAAGGGATGAAAACAGCAGATATTACCAGGATACCTCAGGGATATGTTTAATAGACAATATTCAAAATAAAGTTGCTAGTAAAAGGAAAATATTTAATCAACAAACAGAGAGAGATAGTAGAGGGCAGAGAGTGACTAGCTCCTTTAAGGTTTACTATAATAATAGAAGGAGTCTAAAAATAAGACAGATGAGCTAAGAATACTTGCATGTGCAGGTAATATAGATATTATTGCTATAACGGAGACCTGGTTCAACCTGAAAGATGGAGAAATGCCTTTTGAATGCCACACTGATAGGGTCAGCAGGAAGGGTGGTGGAGTGGTGATGTATGTCAGAGATAATTTAAATTGTTGTGTTAGAGAAGATATAAGATTAGAAGCATTAGACACAGAATTTGTTTAGCTACAGTTTCTCGAGAGTCGTAACAAATTCATTCTGGGGTGTGATTTATAGGCTCCTAAACCCTGATAGGGAGTGCAGTAAGCTGTTATGAGGCGAAATTCATGAGATGTCTAGATATGAAAATGTGTTAATGGGAGATTTTAACTTTAGACAGATTGATTGGAACAATATGACAGGAAATCTTGAGTCTAGTGACTTTCTTGATACGATTCAGGATTGCATTTTAAAACAGTTTGTAACAGAACCAACTAGAGGAAACAATCTGCTTGACTTGGTTCTTGCCAACAAGGAATCACTAGTTAATAATCTTGAGGTTAATGATGAGCTTGGGGAAAGCGATCACAAATCACTGTTTCAATATATCATGGAATTATCCGGAAAACTGCAATCAAGTCTCTGTTCTAGACTTCCGCTTGGCCGATTTCATGGGACTGAGAAATTACCTGGGTGGGCTAAATTGGAACGACCTGACTATAGGTCAGGTAGGTGGTGTTGGTTGCCAACATGACATTTTTTCAGAGCATCATACTTCTAGCTGCCCAGACAACTTACGTTCCGAGTAGAGAAATTAGATCAACCAAAAATTATCCCAAATGGATAAACAATAGATTAAAACATCTCATTGGTCAGTATATATATATATATATATATATATATATATATATATATATATATATATATATATATATATATATATATATATATATATATATATATATATATATATATATATATATATATATATATATATATATATATATATATATATATATATATATATATATATATATATATAGGCGTATCAAAAGATGGGATGGGCAGTTAAGAAATCAATATATTCAGCTAAAAGAGATTATGAGGCTAAAGTGGCCAGGGTTCGAAGACTAACCCAAAAGATTTCTTTCAGGTATACAGAAGTAAGATCAGGGACAAGATAGACCCACTTAAAAGTAACTCAGGTCAGATCACTGACAGTGATAAAGAAACGTGTGAAATTTTTGACTCTTATTTTCTCTCAGTTTTTATGCAGGAAAATACTAGCAAATTTTCATAAATAATAAATTATGTAAAACAGGACAATAATAAACTGTGCACGATTAGGGTGACAAGTGACATGGTCCTCCGACAAATAGAAAAATTAAAACCTAACAAATCCCCAGGTCCTGATAAACTGTATGCAAGGGTTTTAAAGGAATGTAAAGAGGAACTTAGCAAACCTTTGGCTAATCTTTTCAACATATCACTACAAACTGGCATAGTGCCAGACAAGTGGGAAATGGCAAATGTAATTAATACCTATTTACAAAGCAAGAGACAGGTCCTTAGCTTCGAACTATAGACCAATAAGCCTAACCTCCATAGTGGGAAAGTTTATGGAATCAGTAATTGTCGAGGCAGTTCGTAGCCATCTTGAAAGGCATAAAATGATTAATGAATCTCAACATGGTTTTACAAAGTGGCGTTCCTGTCTTACGAATTTATTAATTTTTTTCACTAAGGTGTTTGAGGAGGTAGATCATGGTAATGAATATGATATTGTGTATATGGACTTCAGTAAGGCTTTTGACAGGGTCCCACATCAGAGGCTATTGAGAAAAATTTAGGCACACGGAATAGGAGCATTTTTTTTTCCTGGGTAGAGGCATGGTTGACAAATAGGCAGCAGAGAGTTTGCATCAAAGGGGAGAAATCTAAGTGGGGGCGCGTCACGAGCGGTGTTCCACGGGGCTCAGTGTTGGGCCCTTTGTTGTTCAAAATGTATATAATACAGAAAGTAGGCCTACTGCCTACTTTCTGTATTCGACTGAAGAAGCCTACTGTGTAGGCGAAACGTTTCGGAATAAAGTTGCCTAACTGTTGCCTATGTGTCTTACCTACCAACCTGTCGGTATTGTATACCATTTTGATGTTCAAAATGTATATAAACGACATTGATAAGAGAAAAAATAGTGACATTAGCAAGTTTGCTGATGACACCAAAATACGTCGCCTAATTCATTCTAATGAGGACACTAGAGCACTCCAGGATGATTTCAATAGACTGATGCAATGGTCAGAGAAGTGGCAGATGCAGTTTAAAATAGACAAATGCAAAGTTCTAAATGTTGGACAGGACAATAACCATGTCACATATAAACTAAATAATGTAGATCTTAATATTACTGATTGCAAAAAGGATTTAGGAGTTCTGGTTAGCAGTAATCTGAAACCAAGACAACAGTACATAAGTGTTCGCAATAAAGCTAACAGAATCCTTGGCTTCATATCAAGAGATATAAATAATAGAAGTCCTCAGGTTGTTCTTCAACTCTATATATCCTTGGTTAGGTCTCATTTAGACTATGCTGCTCAGTTCTGGTCACCGTATTACAGAATGGATATAAATGCTCTGGAAAACGTACAGAGGAGGATGACAAAGTTGATCCCATGTATCAGAAACCTTCCCTATGAGGATAGACTGAGGGGCCCTGAAACTGCACTCTCTAGAAAGGCGTAGAATTAGGGGGGATATGATTGAGGTGTATAAATGGAAGACAGGAATAAATAAAGGGGATGTAAATAGCGTGCTGAAAATATCTAGCCTAGACAGGACTCGCAGCAATGGTTTTAAGTTGGAAAAATTCAGATTCAGGAAGGATATAGGAAAGTACTGGTTTGGTAATAGAGTTGTGGATGAGTGGAACAAACTCCCAAGTACAGTTATTCAGGCTAAAACGTTGTGTAGTTTTAAAAATAGGTTAGATAAATACATGAGTGGGTGTGAGTTGGACATGACTAGTTTGTGCTAATAGGTCAAATGCCGTGCTCCTTCCTGACCTGACTAGGTGGGTCATCAGACTAAGCCGAGAGGTGATGTAGAATTGCCTCGCATGGGCCAGTAGGCCTGTGCAGTGTTCCTTCTTTCTTATGTTCTTAAAAATCATTCAGAACCCAATGAAAAAAATATATTTCATTGTGTTTGTTTATTATTGAATTATTGTAAACATATAAAATATATTTAGTTGAATTAGGCTAAATTAAATTGCGCTTGTTATAACAAGGTTAGGTAAGTTTTCTAAGGTGCTTTTGGTACAAAATTGCTAATTTTTGCATTAACGTAAATGAAAAAGATATCTTTAAACATATTAGAGAAAATTTTGGAGCTAGCTTAATCTTGAATGAGTTCTTGCTAATTGATCAATTTTACCTATTCGGCACGACACACACACACTCACACACACACTCACACACACACACACACACACACACACACACACATATATATATATATATATATATATATATATATATATATATATATATATATATATATATATATATATATATATATATATATATATATATATATATATATATATATATATATATATATATATATATATATATATGTGTGTGTGTGTGTGTGTGTGTGTGTGTGTTGGAAGGAGGGAAGGGTTAAGGGAGGGGGTGAAGGATAATTGGTGAGGGAGGGGGTGAAGGATGGTTAGTGAGGGAGGGGGTGAAGGATGGTTGGTGAGGGAGGGGGTGAAGGATGGTTAGTGAGGGAGGGGGTGAAGGATGGTTGGTGAGGGAGGTGGTGAAGGAAGGTTGGTGAAGGAGGGGGTGAAGGATGGTTAGTGATGGAGGGGGTGAAGGATGGTTGGTGAGGGAGGGGGTGAAGGATGGTTGGTGAGGGATGGGGTGAAGGATGGTTAGTGAGGGAGGGGGTGAAGGATGGTTGGTGAAGGAGGGGGTGAAGGATGGTTAGTGATGGAGGGGGTGAAGGATGGTTGGTGAGGGAGGGGGTGAAGGATGGTTAGTGATGGAGGGGGTGAAGGATGGTTGGTGAGGGAGGGGGTGAAGGATGGTTAGTGAGGGAGGGGGTGAAGGATGGTTGGTGAGGGAGGGGGTGAAGGATGGTTGGTGAGGGAGGGGGTGAAGGATGGTTGGTGAGGGAGGGGGTGAAGGATGGTTAGTGAGGGAGGGGGTGAAGGATGGTTAGTGAGGGAGGGGGTGAAGGATGGTTGGTGAGGGAGGGGGTGAAGGATGGTTGGTGAGGGAGGGGGTGAAGGATGGTTAGTGATGGAAGGGGTGAAGGATGGTTGGTGAGGGAGGGGGTGAAGGATGGTTAGTGATGGATGGGGTGAAGGATGGTTGGTGAGGGAGGGGGTGAAGGATGGTTTGTGAGGGAGGGGGTGAAGGATGGTTGGTGAGGGAGGGGGTGAAGGATGGTTGGTGAAGGAGGGGGTGAAGGATGGTTTGTGAGGGAGGGGGTGAAGGATGGTTGGTGAGGGAGGGGGTGAAGGATGGTTGGTGAAGGAGGGGTGAAGGATGGTTGGTGAGGGAGGGGGTGAAGGATGGTTGGTGAGGGAGGGGGTGAAGGAAGGTTGGTGAGGGAGGGGGTGAAGGAAGGTTGGTGAAGGAGGGGTGAAGGATGGTTAGTGATGGAGGGGGTGAAGGATGGTTGGTGAGGGAGGGGGTGAAGGATGGTTGGTGAGGGATGGGGTGAAGGATGGTTAGTGAGGGAGGGGGTGAAGGATGGTTGGTGAAGGAGGGGGTGAAGGATGGTTAGTGATGGAGGGGGTGAAGGATGGTTGGTGAGGGAGGGGGTGAAGGATGGTTAGTGATGGAGGGGGTGAAGGATGGTTGGTGAGGGAGGGGGTGAAGGATGGTTAGTGAGGGAGGGGGTGAAGGATGGTTTGTGAGGGAGGGGGTGAAGGATGGTTGGTGAGGGAGGGGGTGAAGGATGGTTGGTGAGGGAGGGGGTGAAGGATGGTTAGTGAGGGAGAGGGTGAAGGATGGTTAGTGAGGGAGGGGGTGAAGGATGGTTAGTGAGGGAGGGGGTGAAGGATGGTTGGTGAGGGAGGGGGTGAAGGATGGTTGGTGAGGGAGGGGGTGAAGGATGGTTAGTGATGGAGGGGGTGAAGGATGGTGGGTGAGGGAGGGGGTGAAGGATGGTTAGTGATGGAAGGGGTGAAGGATGGTTGGTGAGGGAGGGGGTGAAGGATGGTTGGTGAGGGAGGGGGTGAAGGAAGGTTGGTGAGGGAGGGGGTGAAGGATGGTTGGTGAAGGAGGGGGTGAAGGATGGTTAGTGATGGAGGGGGTGAAGGATGGTTGGTGAGGGAGGGGGTGAAGGATGGTTGGTGAAGGAGGGGGTGACGGTTGGTTAGTGAGGGAGGGGGTGAAGGATGGTTGGTGAGGGAGGGGGTGAAGGAAGGTTGGTGAGGGAGGGGGTGAAGGAAGGTTAGTGAGGGAGGGGGTGAAGGAAGGTTGGTGAGGGAGGGGGTGAAGGAAGGTTGGTGAGGGAGGGGGTGAAGGAAGGTTGGTGAGGGAGGGGGTGCAGGAAGGTTGGTGAAGGGGGTGAAGGAAGGTTGAAGGAAAGTTGGTGAGGGAGGGGGTGAGGGGGTGAAGGAAGGTTGGTGAGGGAGGGGGTGAAGGAAGGTTGGTGAGGGAGGGGGTGAAGGAAGGTTGGTGAGGGAGGGGGTGAAGGAAGGTTGGTGAGGGAGGGGGTGAAGGAAGGTTGGTGAGGGAGGGGGTGAAGGAAGGTTGGTGAGGGAGGGGGTGAAGGAAGGTTGGGGAGGGAGGGGGTGAAGGAAGGTTGGTGAGGGAGGGGGTGAAGGAAGGGTGAGGGAGGGGGTGAAGTGAGGGAGGGGGTGAAGGAAGGTTGGTGAGGGAGGGGGTGAAAGAAGGTTGGTGAGGGAGGGGGTGAAGGAAGGTTGGTGAGGGAGGGGGTGAAGGAAGGTTGGTGAGGGAGGGGGTGAAGGAAGGTTGGTGAGGGAGGGGGTGAAGGAAGGTTGGTGAGGGAGGGGGGCTGAGGGGGTGAAGGGGGTGAAAGTTGGTGAGGGAGGGGGTGAAGGAAGGTTGGTGAGGGAGGGGGTGAAGGAAAGTTGGTGAGGGAGGGGGTGAAGGAAGGTTGGTGAGGGAGGGGGTGAAGGAAGGCTGGTGAGGGAGGGGGTGAAGGAAGGTTGGTGAGGGAGGGGGTGAAGGAAGGTGGGTGAGGGAGGGGGTGAAGGAAGGTTGGTGAGGGAGGGGGTGAAGGAAGGCTGGTGAGGGAGGGGGTGAAGGAAGGTTGGTGAGGGAGGGGGTGAAGGAAGGTTGGTGAGGGAGGGGGTGAAGGAAGGCTGGTGAGGGAGGGGGTGAAGGAAGGTTGGTGAGGGAGGGGGTGAAGGAAGGTTGGTGAGGGAGGGGGTGAAGGAAGGCTGGTGAGGGAGGGGGTGAAGGAAGGCTGGTGAGGGAGGGGGTGAAGGAAGGTTGGTGAGGGAGGGGGTGAAGGAAGGCTGGTGAGGGAGGGGGTGAAGGAAGGTTGGTGAGGGAGGGGGTGAAGGAAGGATGGTGAGGGAGGGGGTGAAGGAAGGCTGGTGAGGGAGGGAGGAAGGAAGGGAGGGAGGGGGTGAAGGAAGGTTGGTGAGGGAGGGGGACAAACGAGACCCACAACACAGCCTCGGACACAAGATAACTTACCTAACATTCAGGTCAGGGAAAGGTAGGTAGGTGTGTGTGTGTGTGTGTATGTGTGTGTGTGTGTGTGTGTGTGTGTGTGTGTGTGTGTGTGTGTGTGTGTGTGTGTGTGTGTGTGTGTATGTGTGGGTATTCTTACACCTACAGGTGTACACAGTGTGTGGTTTGGGTATGATACACCTCCCAATCATACCAACTTCTTGAGCGATTTTGGTTGGTATATCTAAGCTGGTAGCAGAGCTTCAAGATAGGTATATCTGTCAAGTTCCACCAGTAGATATAATTACACAGTGTGGGTCTTACAGTACAAAAGTCACAATACCGTGACTGGAACAATACACGTCGGACCAGTTTCAGTCCAACTTGGACCATTTGCAAGGCACACTTGTAAATGATCCAAGTCTGACCGAAACGTCGGCGTAAGCTTCTCCCCCTCCCCCCTAGCTCCCCGTAGCTCGATCGCTAGTGCACTTGTCAGCATAGTTGCTGATCCCTGTATTCCCTGTATTATATAGCATAGCATATTAGTATCCTCCATGTGCTTTAGACACGAGATCCCTCGTAGGCCTTTGGCTTGGAGTGACGTCATGGGCATACACATGGGCAGTGATCCCTTTGTCCCGCCCTCACTCGGCGGCAGACCTACAGTGCGTGAACAGGCTTGGCACCGGGCTCCATCTCTCATCTCAGTCTGACAATACACCTACCATCCTACAAGTGTGTCTACCTTATCCTACGAAATCTCCATTCAAGAACCCTTTACGATAAATGGTGCCAGCGGTGAGCCTGTAATTCTGACGATTACAGCGATTTCTGGAGATAAAGTTGTCGACCAGCAAGACGGCCATTTCGTGTGACCAGTAGGCCTACCGACTACCGAGATTCACCCAGCCAGCTACCTCAAGCCAGCTACTCTACCAGCTTCTACATTATTCACTGGTCAGTCTCTTTGTATTAGTGTTTCCTGCTTTTTTGCATTACTCCCGAGGGGTTGACCCGAGTTTGCAAAATAAGCCAGCTTCCAGTCTGTGGTGGGGGAGTCAGAACACCCGAGTCCAGTCCAGCCTAGCCTACTCCATCCAATTATTTTGCCTGCCAAGCCAGCTTCCACCCCTGCTGTGCTCCTCGTGTGAAGTTATCAAGCTATTCTGTGTGAAGGGTTAAGATAAGCCAGCTAGCAACTAACCCAGGTGTCTTACCCCAGTACTCAGGCAAGCCACGTGACTAGTCTTCATCGCTTGTGATTCAAGTTCCAAGCATTCTGAGTGCTCCTTGTCATCCTTGTGGTGTTGTAGTATTTCGTGGGTTTATTTTAAGCAAGTCGGCTTAGAATTATCTTTGCGGCAGTGTGGGTTTTCTCAGTGAGGCTTACGACGTTCAACCCATAAGCCCAGCCACTCACGATCACGTGTGTCGCACCATTGCCGGTCTCAGACGCCTCGCTCAGCCATTACCCACAAACCCAACTAAAGTCGGCCATTACAACTCATCTACCTCATCAGTGTTTTGGTGCACTGCTAAGGGTTGTAGCACCATATTTTAAGGACCACATAGGGGGTCAAGAGCTAGAGTGTGTTCGCGCCATCTTTATAAAGCCTCCTGTGTGTTGTCTCTCGCCGATTTAAGCGCAATTCTACGATCATCTGTGCAGAGGACAGCAGCAAGACGATATAAACAATCCATCAATCTCATTTTTTTTCAAGTGTTACAGCGATAATATTTTTTTTTAGAGACATTTGCGAGTGTTGAGACATTTCTTTTGTGTTCCCAGTGAATTTTTCTCTTAGTGACATTCAGTGACTCTTGATCAGACTCAGTGTTTATCATGTACTGATTGCATTAATTTCTTTTAATCTCCTTAATTCAGTGTTAATTTTCGTGTATTATTTTATATCTGTTGTGTTGTGTTTCTTTTTATACACACTTGAAGTAAGTACTTAGTGTTTCCTTTGTTGTGTGTGCAACATATGAGCAGTATAGAACTTGTGTTTAAACTTCAGAATTCCAGTGAATTAACTCAGTAAATTTTTCACCTCATATTCTGCATCACAACTCAGTGTTGTCTGTTATTTTTTTTTCTTCCCAGCATTTGTGTAATTCTATTTTTGTTCCCTGTGTGTTGAACATTCTTGTGTTCATATTCCTTTATTCAGCCAGTGTTTAATTTGTCTTATTTCCACAGACAATAGTGCCATTTTTTAAAAGACCCAGCAAGAGCTCATATTTACAAAATTTTTCACACATCGTTTCATTGCAAGAAAATTCTAGTATTGTGTGTATGTTGATGTGTTCTGCATCACTGTAAGTGTTCAACCCTCTGTTTTGTTATGTATTTTTTGCACCTATTATTTTTTTCATGTTTTATTGAACAAATTCACTCTTAGTGCAATTTTTAAATTCTCCTTCTAAAGTAAATTGTTCTTTTGCTTGTTGTTTAAGTGCAGTTAAGAGTTAGTGTTCATTCCTTGATATATTTCTTTTCTTGTGTGTTATAATTTTAATTATTGCACATAGACTCATTTTGCAATAATTCTTGTGCAAATATTGTGTTGCTATTAAAGTTTTTCTTGCAGAAAATTTTATGCAGTGTTGTGCAATACAGTTTCTTACAGTGCAGTTTCTTATGCTCTGTTCTGTGCATAGTATTTTATTCTGTCTGTCATTTTAATTTTTATTTCAGCGAATTGTGTGTTGTTTTAATTTTTGCACAAGTTTATTGAGTCCATTTTATTATTTTATTGTGTATTTTCCTTGTTGCATTGAAAGTAAAGACAACTCACTGTGCCATTTATTCAATTTAAAGTAAAAGTTGAGCATATTAGATTTGAGCAAAGTACAAGTTCTCTTGATTTTCAGTGTTTGTTAAGTTGCATATTCTTCTTGTGTGAGTTCTTTGCTTACTGTGTAACTTGTCAATTTTTAATTACTTATGCAGAATAGTTAAGCATTTTTTTCCATTTAAGCTTACTGTGTCATTCTCTCTGTTTTTTTTTTTGACTTATGCCCTTCAGTATTTTCACTGAGAAGATGTCCCAGTCACTTTTGAACGTTCACTTAGTGTATCATTCCAGTCAAAGTCAATATGAATCAGTCCACAGTACCAACATTCCCTTACTGACTGAAAGACAATACCTAGCCCTTGAGCAATGTGTTTGTTCTCACAGCTTGTATCTGAGATTTGTTAAAGTGCTGCGAAATGTGAAGTTCAGATTAAGTTCCTATAGATCCGTGAATTACTTATTAACGTAGCCGAGCGGTCAGGCACTAGTAATTCTGTCATTCCCATCTGTGTTCCACCTATACCTTCAGACTTGCAGGATAGTGTTCCGTTGCCTCAAGTGTCCGGGGACACTCAGACTGCCTTGAGTGCACAGCCTATCCCTGCAATGACTGCTAGTTCGAGTAGTAGTTTCTCCACAGGGGATGCCTTGTCAGAAAACGATTACTTGCAACTAGTAATGCCATCTCTTGTTGATGTGACATGCTGTCTGCAGAAAGACGTCTCTGTTACAGCTAGTGCTCTCACTAGAGTGTCTGTTGTTGTTCCTAATGTTCCAGATGGTGATCCCATCCTAGTTGACAGTAATCAGTGCATCGTAAGAAGTTATTTCTCGAATAACTTTCACATATTAACGTAAGTGTAGTTTCTTTATAGCTGATACCTCGTGTCACTGTGTGCGACTCAGATTGAATATCAGCATTGTTCATCGTGTTCATTTCTTTTCTCCTGTGCTTGCAGTTGAGATAGTAGATTCGTTCTCCCTTGCTCATATTGCGTGTTATAGCATTAATTTTTTCAACCGGGGGGAGTCATCCACTCCACCGAGTTTGTTCTTTCCTCCAGTAAGGAAGAACTGTTACCTTTATTCCAGAACAAACAGCCTACTGGAAGGTTAGCCAGATGGACCTTGACTATCCAAGAGTTCAATCCCACTTTTGAAAATTTACCTGGCAAGTCAAATGTAGTCGCAGATGCTTTATCGCGACAGGTTAGTGTAGTTACTGCAGATCCTCCATTTACTGTCGAGGTTGTCAGAAATTCCCAAAGAACCGATCCCTTGTGTTCTGGTGTGATTCGATTCCTGCTCCAGGAAGAGCTTATTCTTACTGTGAAGCCACCAGTACCCATTAGTGACTTTGTAATGAGCCAAGAATTACTGTATCGAATAGTCGAGTTGAGTACTCCTAGCAGACGAGTTAGTAATTCCACAGTCACTAGTGATTGTAGTTGTATCTTTTGTAGATACTCGTTCAGATCTCTCAGTCAAGGCATGTGTTAGCCATTGCAGAGGAATTCAATCCTCCCAGAGATGATAACCATTCTGCATACGTAAACCTCACCCTCGCAGAATTGGGTTTAAGTGTAAACAGCCTGCATAATTAGATGTCCGAGATGAATGAAATTGTCAACTGTGTGTTTATTATTAGCTGATCAGTTTGTCAGAAATTTTCGTGTTCACGTTCCCTCCGTATTCTGAGAATTAACAGTCTAGATTTGTGTGCACCGAATCTGCCTTTCTGTTAAACACTTCTTTGTATATAATTATTCTTCCTCAGAATCCGTAGAGTGCATGAATACAGATCGATCGATCAATTCCATCCATATTGTATAATGATTTGTTCTTATAGTTTGTAATGATTACGTTAACACCCATTACGTCAAAATCATGTTGTACCATCCATTAGTTCTAAGTTATATATGAATTTGTTATTGTATAGAATCAGCCCAGATCCGCCTGCCTGTTCAGCCTATAGATAGTAGTGTATGTCGGGACGACATACGTAACATGACCGAGCTGTCAGCATAGTTGCTGATCCCTGTATTCCCTGTATTATATAGCATAGCATATTAGTATCCTCCATGTGCTTTAGACACGAGATCCCTCATAGGCCTTTGGCTTGGAATGACGTCATGGGCATACACATGGGCAGTGATCCCTTTGTCCCGCTCTCACTCGGCGGCAGACCTACAGTGCGTGAACAGGCTTGGCAC
The DNA here is from genome assembly GCF_038502225.1 of Cherax quadricarinatus. Lineage (NCBI taxonomy): Eukaryota > Metazoa > Arthropoda > Malacostraca > Decapoda > Parastacidae > Cherax > Cherax quadricarinatus. Next base: position 97,891 of record NW_027195914.1, on the reverse strand, counting down.
CGGGCTCCATCTCTCATCTCAGTCTGACAATACACCTACCATCCTACAAGTGTGTCTACCTTATCCTACGAAATCTCCATTCAAGAACCCTTTACGATACACTCACTTCACACACTGAGGTCCGGAGTTCGAATCTCCGGTGCGGCTGGAAAACATTAGAGACGTGTTCCCTTAAGACACCTGCTGTCCATGTTCACCCATCAATTTAAAATAGGTACCTGGATGTTAGTGGACTGGTGTGGGTCGCATTCTGGGACAAAACTGACCTAATTTTTCCGAAATGCTCAGCATAACAAGCGGCTTTCTGTTCAGTAGTAAAGATATTATCATTATCATTATTATTATTATTATCATTATTATTATTATTATTATTATTATTATTATTATTATT